>NW_026058723.1:0-92387 GCF_023721935.1 Panthera uncia
ATTAACTAGGGATTAACATCTAACTGACATTAATATTAGCCATCAGGGAAATGCAAATTAAAGAGACAATGACTAGATAGCAGCAGAATGGCTAAAATACACAAAAAAATAGTAACACCAAATGCCGGGGAAGATGTGTAAAAACTGAATCACTCATCCAGTGCTTGTAGGAATGTAAAATGGTACAGAGACCCAGTTTGGCACTTTCTTGAAAAACTACAATGCAGCTGCCATATGACCACACGTCATGTGTCACATGCACAAGAGAGTGTGGCAAAAATGGGGAATTATGAGCAGGATTGGTGGGTTGCATTGATGTCAATATCTTGGTTGTGATTTTGTGTACAATATAGCTTTGTATATTATATATGCATATATATATAACATATTATATGTATTATACTGAGGGAAACTGGCCAGAATGAGTATAGGATCTCTCTGTACGTGCTAACCTACAATGATCTCATTAAACATTTCAATTTGAACAGTATCTAACATTTTGTACGCAAATTGCATAGAGATCGCGCTTGATAGAATTCTGCTCTTTGGTGCAGAAAGCATTGTCCACGAATGCTTTCCCCCTACAGTAGCTGAGTTGAGTGGTGGTAACAAAGATCTAAAATTTCATGAAGCCTAAAATATTTACTATCTGGGGGTGCCCGGGTGGCTCAGTTGGTTAAGTGTCTGACTCCTGATTTCAGCTCACGTCATGATCTCATGGTTCGTGGGATCGAGCCCCACGTCGGGCTCTCCGTTGTCAGCATGGAGCCTCTGTCTCTGCCCCTCCCCTGCTCAGGCTCTTTTTTTCTCATCAAAAATAAACAAAAATTAAAAAATATATATATTGCTCCTTTCCAGAAAAAGTACACTGACCCCCCTTGACCAAAAGGATTAAAAAATAAATGCAATTTTATTTAAAACATACAAAATGTTTCCACTAAGAGAGGAAACATTTAAAGATTAAAATGTATTTTGCATCTTTTCAATTACTTCTTTTTAAAAAAATTTTTTTAAACATTTTATTTATTTTTGAGACAGAGAGAGAGACAGAGCATGAACAGGGGAGGGGCAGAGAGAGAGGGAGACACAGAGTCGGAAGCAGGCTCCAGGCTCTGAGCCATCAGCCCAGAGCCCGACGCGGGGCTTGAACCCACGGACCGTGAGATCGTGACCTGAGCCGAAGTCGGCCGCTCAACCGACTGAGCCACCCAGGCGCCCCTCAATTACTTCTAAATACTCAAATTTATCTCTAAATAAAAGTCAATATGTAAGTGACAATTAGTGAATATCAAAGTTATATATTATATAAAAGTTATCTAAATCATGCCGTTTTATTTGGTGACACTGTTTTGAGATTTTAAATATTATTAAATATTTTATACAAATATAACAACTAGCCATTCTAGTGTTTGTTTTCAGGGGAAGGAATCGGTATTATCCTTCATCCTTGTTACATCTGGTCTTACGTGTATAGAAATTTAAGAGTAATAGTGGGCACCTGGGTGGCTCAGTCGGTTAAGCGTCCGGCTCTTGATTTCCGCTCAGGTCGTGATCCCCGGGCTGTAGGCTAGAGCCCTGTGTCACAGTCCGTACTGAGCATGGAGCCTGCTTGAGATTCTCTCTCTCTCTCTCTCTCTCTCTCTCTCTCTCTCTCTCCCCCTCCGCCCCTCCCCCACTTGCACGCACTCTCTTTCTCAAGTAAAAATACAAACATGAGAGTAATAATAACTATTATTGCAAAATCTTCCTCCATTCCGCATGCACAACGTTGTGAGTATCTTGCCAGCTCGCGAACACGTCGCCAACCATGAATCAGAAAACCCAGGAAAGGGAGCCTGTGGCAGCCCAGCTCCAGGAAATAACACCGCATTCCACAAGAATCTATTGTGTCGATGCCATCTTGGGAGGGAGGGTTGGACGCATTCATTGAATAGGTTTCGTCTTTTCTCCAAGCGTGCCCACCACCCAAATCCTCCCTGCTCTCTGTCTTCAATGCTGGCACAGGGCAATCCACAGCCTTTATGGCATTCGGAAGCAGTGGCCTTTTGTCCTGAGGACACAGGACAAGAGGTGTGGAGTGCGGGTCCCTGGGGCCGGGGTTGTGTGTCCTGAGAGGATGGTGAGGGGAGCGGTGGCCACGTGGTAGTCCCACGGTGCCAGCTGCAGCCAGCTCCTGGTGACAGAGCTGGCCACATGCCCTTTGATTGTGTGTGTGTGTGTGTGTGTGTGTGTGTATCCAGGTAAAGGGCCTCTCTTGCTTGAGTCCAGCAATGATACAGGCAGGGTGAGTCTCCGGAAAAGAGATCCTGACCTTGGGCAGTGGGGCTTTTAAGCTCCTTCCTGGGGTCGACAGGGGCCAGGATACAACGGGATGTGATGTGACGGAACCATGGCTCCAGCTGAGTTTTCCTGATTTGGGGAGAGGGTCTCAGTCCTTCCCTGGGAGACAGGCAGGCTGGGGTCTGTGCCTTGCCGTGCCGGCGACCGGTGGCTTTGGGCACTAGGCTGGCTGCCAGAGAGCTTCACCGGAGGCGAACTCCTCTTCCAGAAGGCCAGATTGCAGGAATCCGTCTTAGATGGTCAACCCTGACCCCTCGGGTGTGACAGTCACTTGGGGGCAGGGGGGGGGGGACAGTCACTGTGGCCCGGGTGGCCCGGCCTGGAGGGGCCAGAGCCGTGTCTAACCACGGTTCCAGTGCCAAGCGGTTCCAGTGAGTGGGAGGGGAGAGAGCACACGGGCAGGAGGGCAGTGGGGAAAGAGGACCCAGGCAGGGGAGGTGGGCAAGGGCGGGCAGCATAGGCCTGTGTTGGTGCGGAGGGGGGTGCGCTGTGCAGGGAGTGACCGCCACGAGGGGCAGCATGTGACGGGAGTCAGGAGGAGCTGAGCCATTGATGACCGAAGAGCCCAGGGAGTGACCATAAGCGTGTTGGCCAGAAGGCAGGTGGGCGGGAAGCCTGCAGGGACCCAGTGGGGAGCAGTGAGCAAAGCTTTGCCCCCAGGAGTTTGGGGCTTGGTGGAGGGGCAGGGAGCGATTCTCAGAGCAAGGTCACCTTGCCGCCTTTGGGCCAGCAGGGTCCCCCACCCCCACCCCAGCTCCTCCGGGCGAGCAGGAGGGAGAAGGGAAAGCCCAGGCAAGAGCAGGTGGAAAAAGGGCGTTGTGCCACCAGGGACCAGAGGACCAGGGGACAATGAACATGGGGCTGAACGGAGGGGACACTGAGCAGCAGAGGACCCGAGGGGAATAAGCAGAGGCAGAGGAAGTCCCTGCCCAGGTCCAGGGCATAGGGCCGTGCTGAGGCTCTGAGTCGGGACGGGGAGATTTAAGGTGGTTTGGGGCAGCTTCTGGACCCCCGAGGGTGTCGGCGAGGAGGCCAGGAGACAGGGTAAAGGCATGAGCGTCCCTTGGGGGGACCACAGGTGCACAGTGTCCCAAAGCCCCTGTGGGGGCCTCCCCTGGGTCTCTGGAGAGGGGAACGGAGGCCGCTCCCCCTCAGGCTCCGGGCCGAAGCCAGAAATAGAACTCCTGGGGTGTTCGGGGCTGTCGCATCATTTCTTAGTGGAATCTGTCCCCACTGGCACCAGACAAATCTCCCGGAGATGTTGCTTTTAACAGCAAGTTCGGTAGTGCTGTGCTGCTCACAGGACAGAGTGCAAAGTCCCAGCACACGAGACCCTTGGTCTTGGGCCCCCAAGGAAGGCCTCTCTGGATTTGGCTTTCGGTCTCCTTCACGTGATTTTTCCTGGTTTTTATCTTGGCATTTCTTTCCTCCCTTGACCATTAGCAAATAAAATTCTACCCCACCACAGAAACATAACCTGTCGGGACTGAAAGAGAAATTGGGGGACGTCCCATCTCCTGCCTCCTTCCCATTTTCGAGATGCGGAAACCGAGGCCTGTGGGGAGGCAGCGGTGGACCCAGGTCAAATCCGACGTCCTTCCCCATTCGCCCCTCTGCCCTCAGGCACAGTCCAGGAGGGATGGGGAGGCCCCATCGCTGGGCCCTTAGCAGGACGCCAGGAAGTAGACAGCAACACCTCTCCCACCCAGTGGCAATTCTCATGGGTAGAGGCCATATTTTACAGGCCTCCCAGAGGTGAGGGGGGTTTGGGGAAACCCAGGAGTGGAGGCTGCGGCGAAACCTGGCTGAAATGGGGGCTTCATTTCCTTAACTCAACAAGGTCCTTGAAAATGCCTTCCCGACGGGGCGCCTGGGTGGTTCAGTCGGTGAAGCGTCCGACTTTCGATTTCGGCTCAGGTCGTGATCTCATGGGCGTGAGATCAAGCCCCGTGTCGGGCTCTGCGTTGAGCATGGAGTCTGCTTGGGATTCTCTCTCTCTCTCTCTCTCTCTCTCTCTCTCAAAATAAACATTAAAAAAAAAAGAAAAAGAAATGAGTTCTCGGGAGGCGGCCTCTGTCAGCGGTTTCCACACCGCGTTGTGCACCCTCTCCTGCCACAGTTAACACGTCCGCTGGTTGCCTTCTCCCGGATATCAGCCCACCAGGGAGGGAGGGGCCTGTCCTTTGGGCACCTTCCAGAGCCCCAGCCCCCAGCACGGGTCTGGCCAACAGAACACCGTCAGCACTTGCCAAGTATCCATTTATCCCACACCCCCTGATGTAGCGGGAACCATCGGTGTGGGAACTGTGGCAGGTGGCATCTTTGGCTGTGTGATGACAGACCCACCAGGGAGAAGACCCACGGGAATGGAGGGAAATTCCAAGTAACAGAGGCATGCTGGTTTATTACTGCTGAAGACTGGCAGTCTTTATTACTTCATTGCCTGGAACTTGGGTTGTCCTTTAATACACAGATGTGAGAAAAATTTACTTTCCTTTAAAAAATTTTTTTTTAACATTTATTTTTGAGAGCGTGAGCGAGCACGAGCGGGGGAGGGGCAGAGAGCGAGAGGGAGACGCAGAATCCGAAGCAGGCTCCAGGCTCCGAGCTGTTGGCACAGAGTCCGACGCAGGGCTCGAACTCACCGACCGCGAGATCGTGACCTGAGCCGAAGTCCCATGCCCGACGGACTGAGCCAGCCAGGCGCCCCGAGAAAACTGTATTTTCAAGAACTTTTGTATTAACCATTTGCAACGTATCCACAGTGACATTGACATCAGCCTCACGTGGAAGGCCACTGTGTAGGGGGCTGTGGCAGGTCTGGGAGCCCAGGCCTGCAGGCAGCTCAGGCCACGTGGTCCCTTGGGAACAAGGGCTCCGTGGGGGCTCGACTTCCGGTTTGCCTGTGTAAGATTTCTATATTCTAAAATCATTCTGGGCCAAATCCAACAGGCTGATGAGCTGCTTTGGACCACACAAGACGCTCAGTTTTAAAAAATCGACCTTAGGTGTACAGACCTGGGTTCATCATAATCCTTGGTTCATGGCATAGTCTCATCACTGAGCAATGCTCAGTCCTCTTGTTTTCCATTCATTCATTCGTGCACTCACTCATTCATCCGTTCATTCACTCCAGGCAGGCAGTCTGCAGCCTCTGGAATGTATATGGTGCTAATTACAAGTGAGTGTTAAGGAATAAATGATGTCCCTGCAAATGTTGCTTACGTGGTTCATTCACTCAGCACGCCTTTCTTCGGTGATAAGGGCCCCGGTTATGGTGCAGGATCTAGAGGGAGACTGCTCGGGTTTGGATCTAGGTTATGCACTTGAACGCGGGCAAATGATCTCCTCTCTCTGGGCCTCGCTTTTCTCACTTGTCCAGTCGGGGGTATGACGTATTAAGTAAGGGCCTTTGAAAACCTTCAGTGCACGTGAACGGCACTTAGAACAGTGCGTGCAAAAAGCACTCAGCACCGACTACGGTCATTACCGCCAAGGGGAGGCAAAACTCTGCGCATTTCATGCCATTAGTGACAGATGAATCAGCAGCACACCAGTGAGGAATCAGGGAGTGGACCATGCCTTTCCAGCTCGAACAAGCTTGCAACCTCTCTGCGGTCCAGCAGGATCATGGGTCAGGCTAGGAAGTCCAAGAAGACACAGCGTCTCTCCCAGGATCATTTTCTGTTACTCGAGGATTCTTCCTGCAGCTTTTGACCAGAACTTTCCCTTCTCGCATGGTCGAATCCAGTGGTTCTCAAACTTGATTATGCATCAGAACCACCGGGGAGGGCTTGCTGCAAAACATATCGCTGGGCCTCAGAGTTCCAGATTCAGGCGGCTGGAAGCAGGGGGCTCAGAATTTGTATTTTTTTTTTTTTAATGTTTACTTATTTTTGAGACAGGAGAGACAGAGCGTGAGTGGGGGAGGGGCAGAGAGAGAGGGAGACACAGAATCGGAAGCGGGCTCCGGGCTCCGAGCTGTCAGCCCAGAGCCTCACACGGGGCTCGAACTCACCACCGGTGAGATCGTGACCTGAGCCGAATTTGGTCACTTAACCCGCTGAGCCACCCAGGTGCGCCAAGAATTTGTATTTCTAACAAATTCCCAGTTAGTGCTGCTGTTGGCCCCAGAACCACACTTTGAGAAACGCCAGTCTAAGCAGTTAACTATGATGGGGGGGCCGCAGCGTAGCGAGGGGAGGCTTCCTGGAGGTGAAGGTCTTTGAAGCGGACCTCCTGGAGCAGATGGAGAAGAGACAGCAGCGGGAACGAAGACACAGGAGCAGGAGTGGCCAGTGTGATCTGGGGAAGGCACGGGGAGGTGAAGCTGGCAGGTCCCTGGGCACTAGCGGGACAGGACCTCGAAGGCCAAGTGGGAAGTCCGGGGTGGCTTGGGCCCTCGGGATCTATGGGAATGGAGCCAGCAGCAGCATGAAGGGCGGGTTAGAGAGGGGGAGCAGCTGTGGGACAAGAGATCACAGCGTTCCTCCCTCAGCCCAGTGTCTCAGCCTCCACTAAAATCTGAGGGAGGGGAGCCTGGGTGGCTCAGTCGGTTGCACATCCGACTGGATTTCGGCTCAGGTCACGATCCAGGGTCGTGGGATCGAGCCCCACGTTGGGCTCTAAGCTGACAGCACGGAGCCTGCTTGGGATTCTCTCTCTCCCTCTTTCTGCCCCTCTCCTGCTCGTGCTCTCTCAAAATAAATAAACTTGAAACAAAAAAAACCCCAAAAAACTGGAGGAGTCCTTCCACGATCCTATTTTTCCAACTAGGGACTGAGACCCGGGATTTTCAAAGGGGCAGGAGGAGGGAGTGGGCTGCAGCCACGTTTAAAAAACATGAGTTAGAAGCGAATGGAATGAAAAAGGGGCGGGGGGACCTGATCGCACCTCACAAGGGTAGTAAACCAAACCCGCTTCAGGATGATGGTTTGTGGGTGTATCGTATTGTGACGTACGTTGGTGGAAAAGGTGTGCGGGCCAGGGCTGTGTGGCCATGGGGTTCACCAGACCAGGCAGGAGTGGCCTCCCCCCGCCTGGTCATCCAGCACAGGACCTTGTCTGGACACACACCATTTAGGCCCTGCCCGTTGGGGGGGGGGGGGGGGTGCGGGGTGCAAAATCCCGCCGTAGAGAAGGTGAGGCCTAAGGAACTCCAGAACAGGAAGGGGAGGGTGGGAGCGAGCTAAAGCCAGGAGGCCTCCAGGAGGAGGGGTCAGTGTAAGATGAGGCACTGGGTGGGGGGAGGGGGCTTCCTGGAGACGGCGGAGTCTGACCTCCTTGGTGGCTCAGATGCTGACACCAGGGCCTTTGGGGGAGAGCGGAGAGGTTCTGCAGATCACCAAAGAAGTTGCCAAGATGCACTGGGAGAGGTACAGGGTGTGAGGAGGTGTAAAAAAAAGAAAAAAAAAAAGTTTTAAAGTGGAACCCAAGGCCCAGCACAGATAACAAAATCCAAACAGAGCTTGAAGAGCCTTAAATAGCCGACACGTTCAAGTTACAGTGGAGGGAACTGAGGCCCGTTTGTGCACCCTGTACTCGCCCAGCACAGGAACACAGGCTTTGGAGGCTTCTGGGTTCAGTGTTCTGAGTCAGTGGATGCTTTGGGTAGGAGGGTAGGTCGAGACCCCAGCGACGCTGCCCTAGCTCCCCTCCCCCAGCCCGTGAGGAACACCAACCCACCCCCGTCAGTCCCACCAACTATGGCAGACGATCTTCACGATCTTTCCGATCTTTCCACGACACTGTAACTGCACCGAGTTTGTAAAAAAACGGCTAAAGTGGCTTTCTCTTCTGCGTGGGCCGTTCCCGCTCCGGTCTGTGGTTTCCGCTGGCCCTGCCCCCGTCCGCTGGGCTCACGGCCTGCACGTCTTTTCGTTATGTTCGGATGGGCTCATTCTACACATTAAGAAACCGTTCCAGAGAGGTTCCGGGATCCGAGGTCGCTGAGAATGGAAGGCCCAGGGGCGGCCGCAGGACCCCTGACTGCTGGTCCAAGCTCCTTATCAGAAGCTTCCGGCAGTTGGGACGTGAGATGTCACAATCTTGCTTTGTACTTGGGATCGGGGCCGAAGGCAGGCTGGCACTTCACAGTGTGGGGCCGTCTCTGATGCTACGATTTCCCAAATGATAAACGGCCCTATCTGAAAGCTTTCCAACGTCTAATCAACCGCTCAGAAATTTGTAGGAAGGAATGGCCGGGACATTTAAAAAATAGTGTGAAAAAGCCCACGTCACCTTCGTTGGCCTCTGCCTTCAGCCGATTCGATGCCGCGGATCCGCATTCCCGAGGTGTCGAGCACCCCGCAGCCACGGGGCTGATTGGCACCGTGAGATGCCGTCCTGCACGTCTTTTTATGCTGCAGACGTATATAACATCAGCAGTCACATCTGATTTCCTCTCATCCACCTTGATTGAGGCAGAAGGAGGGATAAACAGCAAACGCCGTTGCGAATATCCATCCCAAATGGTAATTATTGCATCATTATATTTGCTGCTTTACTTGTCTGTTACCATTAGGAGGTAACAAGATCATTGTCAGTCAAAGGCTGTGGAGATAATTAGAGCATCTATAGGTTAGCAGGAAATCAAATTGGTGCTAGTACCCATCAATGCCGGGGAGCTGAACGTAATTAGAGGGGGAAGATGCAAAGGTTGAGATGAGTAAGGCCCCAGGGATTAAATACCATGACTGATTTGAGAGTCTGACTCCTCTGCGTTCTGACACGGCAGATGGGACGTGCAGAGAGGAGCACGGAGAAGGGGACGCGGGAAGGTCTGCCAGGCACAGTGAATCAAGCCGCCGCCGAGACGCAGGGTCTGGAAGGTCCCGAGAATTGGCCCATTCGGAAAAACAGCGTTTGTCGTGTTTTCCAATCCTCCAGTTTTTCTTCGGGTTATTTTCTCTGGTCTGGGAGTCAGGAGTCTGCAGGAGCAGAGCCAACAGGAGCGGGTCTTTCTTCGGGAAACCCCTTGCTCTGCCCGAGCCCAGCTCTCCCGCCAGGACGGTCTTCGGGTGCCCACCCCGCTTCCCAAACACCCTCCCTGGTCACTTCTGCGCGGATTCCCCAGACAGCGGCCGCCCACGTCCCGCTGACCCGGGGCCGCTTTTGTCTTGTCCCCAGAAAGATAACACCAATCCAAACAATCTCATCCAAACAGCAATTTCATCAGGTCGACAGTTTTTTACATCTTGGAAAAACACAACAGATTTCAGAGGACGAGGGGGAAGTCTGCAAACCGCTGAGGGACAGGCCATGTAATTCAACGACACACAGAAAGCGGAGACAGGGGAGAAAAAAAAAAAAATACCGGGAAGGTCTTAAGTAACATACAACTGACCGAATCCACGGATTGAAACGCAAAGGAACAAGCAAGCAATGACTGTTGTCAGAGGCCCGAAATCAGATCTGTCACCGATGCAGAGAAAGCGAATGCGGAGGGGCTCTGAGGCGGGCCCCAGACGCGAGGTGGCACAGCGGCCACCTCGGCCCGTGCGTACATCCCCCGCAAGATCCGGAAGTACCTTCCCGTGACTTAACGGCTCGTTTCGACCATGCCAAAAAATGAAAGCAAAAAAAGAACGTAAGATCCACAACTGACGGTGTGGGGTGCAAACGTTTACAGAAACTAACCGGCCGGGTCACTAACTGCGTTAGGGAGGGCGACCGGCTGCCGTAGGTCAGCCTCGCGTCCTCACTCGGGCTGGGTTCAAGGTGTTTCTTTTCCAAGAGCCCGGTCTTGCACGTAAGGCTTCTTCCCTAAGGTAACGATGGCCATTCTCACACAAACAAGCAGCTGGAAGCTTGGTTCACATTTTTTAATAACATGGCACAGTTTACATTACACAAGAAGGCTCCGCCGATGAGAACATGCTGAAAACTCAGTCGGTTTTCACGCGTCTTTTCACAGAGGGTCTAGAAAGGACTTTATTACATACAGGGTAAACAGCAAAAAGGTCTGTATAGAACAATCTCTTTACAATACCGAGAGCTACCACTATAGTTCCAGTGTATATATTCCTTGGGGTTTTTTTTCTTTTTTTCTTTTTAGTTGTTGTCTTTAAAAAAAAAAAAAAACACTACACAACATCTGGAGTTCACAAAATCTGAAGCTCACAACTAAACCTTCAGTTTACTACTAAAATAGATCTCTCTGCTTATTAGAAACAATGGTCTGTAGTTAACTTTTTTTTTCTTTTTTGCAAAAACAGGATAACAACATCAGATAGCACTTTAATATACTAGAAGGACCCAATGGAACTAATTTTATTTCATACATATATTTTACAGTCCAGTAGACAAGATATATTGTATTTCTCTGCTAGTAAAGTCATATTCTCTCCAAATATGTAGACAAGAGGCTTAATGTATTATAAAAGTATGAAGACACATTAAGGTTGGTGCAAAATTAAAAACACACGCACACACAGAACTTTGTCTCTGCCACTGCTCACCCTCTGTAACTCTCCATGGCTCCCCAAGGTCGACCTGCCGGCTCTTTCCCAGACTTTATTACCAACTGGAACACAGCGAGTCACATTAGGAAACGTGCACCTTAAACCCATCAGTTATTGAAAACAGTGAAAACATATCCATCATCTGAGAAAACGTGAAGCTTTCTTTCAGGATGTGTTTGGATGTAATCGAATCTCATTACAAACCGAGGAGGCGCGTACAGACAGGAAACAGGACACACTAAAACACGCATGGTTCCCACATGAGGTGTGTGTGAAGTCACGTGACTGATGGTGGCGACCTGTCTGTGTCCCCTGATTTTGGCGTCTGACAGCTCCCATCCTCCCTGGCACTGGGTGTTCAGGCCCTCGGCTCTCTTTCCCGGGGGCTGTGCTCCACCCCCCCCCGCCCCCCGCCCCCTCCCCCCCCCCACGGCCCGCGAGCAGTTTAACTTCGCGAGCCAAGTTTCAGCCCGGGTCCGATTTGCAAAATAGGATGTTTCTCCGTTTGGGAAAAAAAACAAGCAAGGAAAACAGAGTCCTATCACGTAAGCGCTTGTTCAGGGAAAATATGACCTTAAGTATGTTGTAAATGGATCTGAAAAGGCTCCTTTGAGTTAGGAGGGCTTTTGTGAAAAGCCCTAACATTCATTGCATAGTTGAAGGGTTTAGCTGTCTATAACAATATATGGGAACGCAGCCGTAGCCGACTGCACTCGCTGATATTAAGTTTGCAAATAGCACATTTTAAGAAGTATTAATGTATTATGTTACTTACTCTTGATCTATTTACATTTGTACAAAGTAAAGCTTTTATCTTACCCTTTGCATATATGAACCATTAGCTCACGAAGCAATGTGTTTTTGTGTTTCGTTTTTTGTTTTTGTGTGTGTGTGTTTTTACATAGCTATGTACACGGCCTTCCTTTCTCATCTGAAGGAGCTTCGCACGATGGGCTGTGTGGACCGCTGTTTGTCTCTCCCCCAGTCACCACCGCGTCGCTGTGTGTCTGTCATCTTCACTGTTTTGGCTCAAATCAAAAAGTCTTATGTGAGAAACCAAAAGAGTTAGAGACATGAGAACATAGGACTTGGCTGAAAGATCTGAAAAATTTCAACATATGATATACAAAAAAAAAACCATTTCAAAATCTGCACTGGAGCCTATACATTTTTTACAAGGGGAGGAGGCAGGGCGTGCGGCCCCGCCCCCCCCAGTCTGGTGGGCCCGCGCTGGCTCCCCGTCTCCGGTCTGGCGCCCTGTTGGTGTGCAAGGGCTTCTCTTTCCTCCCTCGCGTCCTGCCCTCCTTACCGAGCTTCGATATCCTTCAGGGTGTGGGAAGGAGGCCTCTCCCTCATCTCTGCAGACAGAGGGGTAGTCCTTCTGGGGGAGACCGGGCGGCCCCCCAGCGTGGAAATGAGCGGGGGGGGCGCGCTCAGCGCCGCCGTCGGGGGGGTCTTGTTGAGCAGTCCGTTCTGGTGCCCCGCGGTGGGGCTGATCCTGGGGTAGTGCATGCTGGGGAGCCCCGGGGTGAGGAGGCTGGGGTGTGGCAGGTGTCCGTCCAGGGAGGCGGGGTGCACGGGGTGGAGCCGTGTGTGTTCGTAGTCTTCTCTGAGCATGTGCAAGCGCTCCCGCTCTTCCAGGTGAGTCCCGCGCTCGTGCTCCCGCCGAGGGTCCACAGACAGAGGGTGGTGGTGGTGGTGGTGGTGGTGGTTGTAATCGTGAGGCTCCCTGTCCCTGAAGGAGCGATCGGCTTCATAGAGCCGCGGCGTCGAGAGACGGTGCAGAGGGTCGTTCCTTAGCAGGAAGTCCCTGCCCAGCGGGTCTCTCCGGTGAATGTCAAGTTCTCGGTAGGGATCCCTCAGAGGGTCCCGTATGGGGTCCCAGTGGAAAGAAGGGTACGGGAACCGCTCTCCACCCGGGATGGGGCTGATGCCCATGAACGGGGTCATCATGCGAGTCCTGTCCAGGCTGCTGATGCTGTTCATGGGGTGAATGCCCGTCACCCCCACCGTCATGGGCATCGAGGCCAGGGGCCCCGGGTGCACGCTGGACGAGGAGTTTGGAGGAGGTGGCTCCGAAGACCGGTGGGTCTGCGGGGCCTCCGGAGGCAGGTCGTGGTCTTCCTTGCGCTCCTCCTTCACCTTGACCTCCGAGCTCTTCTTGGGGTTCTCGTAGGCCGGCTCGCTCTTGCGCTGCTCGGCCTCGCGGCTCGAGGTGCTGTTGGGCCTGGCGCTCTCCACCACGGGGGTCCGCACGTAGGGTGACGGCACCCGGGCCAGCTGCTTGGCCTCTTCGCCCGCGGCTCGCCCCTCGTGGCCGTGGCCGTCCTTCTCCGGCAGGTGGCCCTCCTTGGCCTTGTGCTCGTCGGCGGTCAGGTCCTTGCGGGATTCCGAGTGGTCTCTCTCCCTCTCTTTGGATTTGTCTTTCTCGCGAGCCTCAGTGTTCAAATGACCCCTGATCTGTTCAGCGGAGCTACGGTTATGTCCCAGGGTGCTCACTGGGAGGATAGGTGCTGGTGAAGGGTGGCTGGAGTGTCTTTTCTCAACGCTTTCCCTGCGGAAGAAAAGAGGGACACAGAGAAGCAGATGAAGTGGGCTTGCCGGCCTGGGGAGGGGCTGCCAATGAAATGGTGGTGGGAGAGAGGCTCGGGTCTGGCTCCCGTGGTCACTGAGGCAGCCGGATGTGCCCTTCGCGTGGCAAAACCAGCCACCCTGACCTTACTCACCTAGACTTTCACGGAAGCTTTCTGGGGACAAGGCACTGGCGCTGGGGTGGGTGGGGGTGGGGGGCAGGTGGGAGAGTCTGAGGGGGAAACAATTCTCTCTGCATGTGAGATTCACGTGCCTCCGTCAAGGCCACAGACGAAGCGCTTTCGGAGGGTGGAAATGGACCAACGTGGCCAACAGTGATGTGGCAACACAGCCTGCCTGTCTGGATTCCTAGGGTCACTGAGTGGTAAGAAGAAAGTTCTAAGAGCCCAAATGCAAAGACGATCTTTGCGATAACAGAGCCAGAGGGAGGAAGGGTGCAAGGGGCTTCGATCTCCCGGCATCAGGACGAGGGACCTGCGTCACAGTCAAGGGCACAGATGCAGAGTGATCTCCGGGGCACAGCATGTGAGGGGGCTTTGAAGGGAGACCATGATGTCAGGGCTTGGGGGTCCCAAATAGCACTTACACCTTAGGAAGGGCAAGAAAGCCCGAGTCTGAGAAGATGGGAGGGAAGCTGGGAGACAGAGTGGGGTCCCCAGGCCTCGGGGGACAAATGGAGAACAATCTTAAGAGCCCCTGTGAATGGAAGTGTGGAACAAGAACTTGGGGGACCCGTTTGGGATGAGGGACTTAAGAGCACAGGGCAGAAAATTCAGAGCAACAGAAGGACAACAGAGGCCGACTTGGGAGACGTAAGACGGGCCCGGGTGTGTCGTGGGGACAGCCCCGAGACGGGACGTGGCCAAGGGGAGGAGCAAGATGCCTCGCCGGCCCGGTAGCAGCAAGGCTCCCAGGCGAGGGTAGTCTGCAGTGAGAGAATTAAGGAGGGTTCCCCTGCGGATCTGGTGTCTATAGCCAGCATGCAAGGCTAAGAAGAGGAAGAGAAGCGTCTAAAAGGTGAAGGACAAAGAAGAGTGTGCTTTACTAAGTTTCCTGACTTAAGTCCAAAAGGCCGTTTGACTCCACCAAGAAAAATGTGGAAAGGTTTGCTGTCGCATGGTCTTCTGTGCCCTGACAGGCTACCCAAAGCTCCGGGTGCCGGGTGTGCCCGCCTCTCTTTGGCAGTTGACAGCTGAAAGCTGAACGCCATAAACGGTCCTTCCGCTGGGTAAGAGATTTTTAACATACTGTCTTGAAGGAAAAATGGATTCTTTTCTAAGAAAGAAATCAGTTAGAAGGATGACCTCCGAGGAACGCATACTAATCGGACACATTCAGAGTCCGTAAAGTTGAATTCTTTTCAATCACTAGTGAGCACGCGCGCGCGTGCACACACATACACACACACACACACACCCCACACACAGTAAAGAAAACTGGAAGATTTGGCTATTTGAGGCTTAAGTACCAAAAGCAGAGCGTTACTAGGTATTTTCTGTCAAGCATATCTTGATTTGCTTTCCCCTGATTTTTCAGGTCATTGAAAATGAAAGTCTCCTACAGAAAGAAATCAGAAAGGGATGACATTCTTCAGAGAAAATGCTCTGAGACGTCTTCCTCTTTAAGGCCGTTTCTTTTTCGGGCATGGGTTACCAAGCACAGAGATAAAAAAAAAAAAAAAAAAAGGTTAGTCAGGTTAATTATCCACTGGCAAAACAAAACCCACACCAGAAATGCTTGCCGGCACTCCTCTACGTGTAGGTTTGCAAAATTTTATTAGTCATCTGTGAGCCCAGGGTTTGAGTTTGAACGAAATTTGAGAAAAATGTGACGAGACAATGCAAACGTGACTTTCTAAAAGCAAACAAAAAGAAAGAGAGAGAGGTGGGGGGGAGGGAGGGAGACAGAGAAAAAAACCTATGGATGATTGAATGGACTGCACGAACTTGAAAGCAGATATGGTATTGATTCATGCCGTGTGTGTTTGGTCCAAAGCTCCAACTCACTGTCTTTGAGAGCGAGATTTATATTTGGGACTTCGGAGGCTCTAAGTGTGCATCTGTGTCTGAGTCGGGACGCTCTCGCTGTGCTGCGGTTTCATCCTACGGTCGCGGTGCACTACGGGGCCGAGGGGGTGCGCTCGGGGACTTGGGGGCCGGCCTCGGGCGGAGCGAGGAGCTGAGGCCACGGGGCCAGCTGGAGCACGAGGCTGGGACGGGGAGGGTGGACGGCTGCCCTTGGCACGCAGCGGGCTTCCCCATCGGGGCTCGAGAACAGTTTCTTTCCGTACCTTTCTTTGTCATCTTTACTAACAGATGAGTCTCGTTTATCTACGTCTCTATCTCTGTCATGAGCTGCAGCGGACGCACTACGCTCCAGCTCGCCTGGCTTCAGCCAGGGCGGAGGGGTCGGGAACGACGGAGGCGTTCGGTGCAGCCGGTTCCAGGGCTCGTGAGGGCTGCTAAAGTTCTGCACACTGGGGCCATCCTTGTGGCCGAACATTGAGTTGGGTGCTGAAATGGTGAAGTGGAGAACAAAAAGGTTTAAGAGAAATTATATAATCTGCCGTAATGAAGGTACTTACCAAAAAACTTTTAACAGCACTCAGAGTTAAAATGAATACATATTATGGGGAGCTGGAAAAGGAAAGGAGATTAACAGATTCATTAGAGGAGCGCTCGTCCTACGCTGGAGGGGTAGCTCGCAGCTTTTGTTCTTAAACCAAAGGCGAGGGGGGCGGGAGGGGGAGCTTTAAAAAGGAAAGGGGCCAGATGGGTGTCAAGAGCGCCCCATCAAACACGTCTGGTGCATGCAGAAACCCCGAGCGTGGTGCACTCTCGCGGGGGTGACTTGGGAGGAACAACGCTCGGCACGGAGGCACGGTCAAGCCGAGCCGCTACCCACAGCCCCTCAAATGGGACCGCCGCTGCTCCCGCAGCGGTAGCAGGCGGAAACAGGTGACGTCACAGCCCGGGCAGGGCCTTGACCTAAGCAGACGCGGAAGGTCTCCGCGCCGGACAGAGTCGGGAGGGCGAGCTTAGAGTTGCACTTGGGGCCTCCGGGGCCAGGAGAACATGATCTGTGGATGGCACGAAAGAAAACGTGTGGCGTGTTCAGTGGCTAGAGAATTCAGTGACTCAAAAACGAGCAGGTGCCACAACTCTTCCCCTTCTAGATACTTTTTTAGAAAACGACATGGCCCTCCCAGACGAGGGACTATGACGCGTTGCCAGCTAGCTAGCCTCAGCCTGGTACTGTTTTCCCGCTATTTCCCGTCAAGTTCTCTCAGTGCCATAATGCCAGAGGCCAGGTGAGTGCAAAATTCCCCCCTGCAATGGGACTGTAGCTAAAGTCATGGATAGTAGGGATGGAATATGGAGGAGACTGAGCTTAAGCAATGTTTTGGGAGTTCAGTCAGTGGCGTCACTGATGCCCAGGAGGACATAGTCACGATGGGTCACCCTTGAGACGTTGCTTTCGACGTAAATGCACCCTCGCCCCTAACTCCGCTGCTGAGCCCTGCCTTTGCGGTGATGTAAGCCAATGTGTTTCCCAAGAGGATCGTTTCCTTTTCGCTAGAAAGGTCTTGAGCCATAGACAGATCAGAGGAGACAGAGTCCAGGGCGGATTTTAAAAAGTTAGAGGTACTCACTAACTGAAGGATTTCCAAGTCCCCCGAAGGCATTGCCACCAACCGCTGCGAGGCCAGTGAACGTAGACGGACGGTTAAAAGGCTCTGCAAACACATGGGGAGGAAGGAAAAGGTTGGACTGGACTGAGTGAGGAGCACGAAGAGCTTCCAGGCAGGTGGGAAAGAGATGTGGGAGCCCCGCCCTCTCTCTACTCAGACCCGACGTGTCCCTCCCGCTGCTACCAGGTTGTGCAAAAGGTTTTCGGTGCGCTCGGATTTGGGCACTGGATTAGCAAAATATTTACGAGAGCTGTCTTTCCAGAACTGTGCCTTTCGCCCCATTCCTCTTGCCGGGTGGGGACTACCACTCAAGCCCAGCAGTGTCTTAAGACGCCCTCCTGCCCTGTAAGTTCTAACAGAACAAGTAAATGACATCTTAAAATGAGTCTCTCAGTGACGAAGCGCCGAAGTCGTGTGTATTATACACGCTGTCGCTGCACTGCGTATACACCGTTGCCTGCACCTGCTTGTCACATCCGCAGAAAATATCAAATAAATCAAGGCCGCAAAGAAAGCGTACGCCTTTGCGAGGGAGACCTACTCACGGTGACAGGAGAAGGGATTATAACATAGCAGGTAATGTCTCCTCACCACATCATCTTGCCCCGCTGGGCGGGAAGCGGCCATCGTAAACGTGGATTCCCGGAGGTGGCCGGGCACGTGCCCACTGTGCCATCGGTCCCTTCGGGCGGGACGGCTACGGAGCACTCAGCTACTGCTTTAAGGAGGTGGCGGCAGGGGTGCCGAGACACCCCGAGGATGGACAGCAGGTGCTGAAACTTGTTCCCAAGGGCCCTCATCGCCCCACGTAGTCAGGGAGGTGTCTAGGACCATGGCCGACTTGCCCGGAAGCACAGCAGAAAACAAAGGTTTTCTGAGACACGCGCGTCATTTCCCATCACCGCGGGCAACTCACCCAGGTGAGCGGCAGGGTTAAGGAAGTTGCTGTGATGAGGCGGTGGCCCGAAAGGGGTCCCGGTTGGGTGTGCAGCACCTAGAAAGTCAGACATGGCGGGGTCAGGCTTCGCGGAACGCCGGTTCCTACCATGCGGCCGGCTCCTCACTGCGTCAGGGCCCCGGGAGAACACTCGGGAGGAAACGCGTTCACGGAAGGGCACCCCGGCCACACACCGGGAGACGACAGGGTCTTGTTAGGGAGCAGAAAACCCAGCCGTGCCCTTTCTCCGGGCGGGGCTGGCCACCCCCAAATCGGGGCGTTACTTTTTCAAGATGCGGACACGCAGCCCGAGAGGCGTGGGGACATAGGCGCAAGGGTAGGGGCGAGGGGGGTGATCCTGTAACCAAGGGAGTTTGAAGAAACGCCCAGTCACAAAGTGCTAAGCGAGGTTCTTCACTGAAGGACTTCTCAGAGCCGTTCGCGTGTTCCTGGGCTCGTTTTCTGAAAGGGGAGCTTTTGGCCACGGGATACTTTCTTCCCGGAGCATGTTGGGGGGGCAGGTCTTTCACTCTGAGGAACACTGAGCCTGAAACCACGTTTTACGATCCTTGGGAGCGGCTGTCGCGCAGCGGTGGGTCCGGGCCATGGTGCCTTGCCCCACGGAACCCCTCTCCCGAGGCACGTGTTAGCTGTCAGGAAGGGCGTTACAAGGCCTGGCCCTACGGAACCCGGGATCGTGCGTTGCACCAGGTGACGGGACGTGAGCGCCTTCAGGCAGCTGTCCGGCTTCGGTGCCAGGAAAAGCTCCTTTGGTCCGTGGTTGTGCACACCAGTAATCTGCCCGCCAGGGACCTTAGTGCTAGTTCAGCCGTCTCCTTTCCTTCGGTTTCCCCCTCAGAATGTATTTCTTCAAGATGCCACAGCCTCCTTTTCCTGGAGGAAGCGGGGGAAGGCAAGAGGGAGAGGACAGACACAGGGTGTGCGCACAGGAGGCAGGGGAGGCCCACATTCCTAAAGGCTGAGGGCATCCCGGCTCTCGGGGCGGCAGGCCCGGCTTCAGAGAAGAGACCGGCCGGGCTCACCGGAGGGAGCGTCCTAAGCTTATTTCAGGCATCAGTGCCCAACAGCAAGCTGAAAGTGGCTGCATTTAACACGTGCGTGTGTGAATTAGACACCGCGGCTCAAAGTTTCACCAAATTATCATTCGGGGGCAAAATCCAGTGATGCTCATACTGAGAAAAGATGGCCTCCCGGAACGAATGTATACACAGGGCCTCCATGAAGAGACTTTTCGCTTCTCCACAATCTCTTGCATTTTGTCTAAGTTCCTACAAACGACTATAAATTCCCTCAGGAAGACAGATCAAATGGAGGAGTGCTGTCCCTCCCGAAACCCTATGAACTCAGTTGATGCTCTGGGTCGCTGCTCCCTGGACTGCAAGGTCTTCGTGGGGCCTCGGGTGTGGAGGAAGCCATGGAACCCGGGAGGACGTCTGTCACGGTCACGGACTCGGAGACTTGGAAGGCACCTGAGGAGTCATCCGTTCAGTCCTGGATGGTGACTTATCCTCCACCCAGGCAATGCAAAAATGATACTCCATTTCTACCAAGCGAACACGGTCCAGAATATTCATTAGGTGTTAACAGTGTTGCCAGCTAAATAAAAATGTGGCCGCACACTGCCTGTGTAGTACAAGCTAATTAATGCTTCGATGAAGATTGGGAGCTTTGCTCAGCCCAGGGCCCCCAGGGGTGCCTTGCAGTTCCAGAATTATTAAAGCAAAAGAAGCCAATTCATCCACTTGGCTCAAACGGAAGCCAGGGAGAAATCTCTCTATTTCTCTCCAAAAATCGCTCTTAGTGTAGCTCTGTCTCAGAGCCTAGGTGCCATGGTAACAAAGCTTTCAAATATGTCCCTAGACAGAACTCACAGAGCAAAACCTGAGACCTTAGCAAATTCCATCTACCCTCAAGGGTGACTCACTTGCTTTGGCAACAAGGCCCATTATAATGATGATTTCTTGCAGTGGGGGAGTCTCTCTCTTTCTGAATGGAAGAGCCTTAGGTCAACCCAAAATGAGTCTTGGATAAAAGCCTGGGAAGGCAGCAGGCAGGATGGATGTGAAACTTGTTCCCTCAGGACCAGGAACGGGCAGCCCCGTGAATATTTATGTCCAGAAGAATAAATTCTACTTAGCACAGTGGGTATGAAGTTATGAAGCTCGTCACCAGATTGAGCGCAGCGTCGCCATTTACAAGTATTAGTGAGCGGAGCTCTGTGTGGCAAAATGGCTTTCCAAGGCCTGGATGGTAAGGCTCCTCTGAGGAGGAGGGCTGTTCTCGTTTCCTGATGCGCCTTACGGCTGTGTGTCTGCTGCCTTTTGTCTGTATGTCCTTGGAGCAGAAACGGGTCGTTCTCTGACGCAGTGACCCCCAGTTCCCACTGCCCCCACTTTGGCACACCTAGGAGGCATTCGAAGGTTAATGAACAGATCCCTCAGGTGTTTCTACCCTGTCCTGCAAGTTTTCTACCATCAAATAATGAGCCGAAGCAACATGAGGCCCCGGAGAGAAAGATGATCTTTCTTTCTCTCTGTAATGAAAGAGGGTGTATCAGTGAAGAAGGGTCCATCTCCCTAGACGTACTGGGATGTTGCCTTGCAAGCTGGCAGAAAGTGTAGTTTTTTTCTTTTTTTTTAATGTTTATTTATTTTTGAGACAGAGGCAGACAGAGCATGAACGGGGGAGGGTCAGAGAGAGAGGGAGACACAGAATCTGAAGCAGGTTCCAGGCTCCGAGCTGTCAGCCCAGAGCCCGACGCGGGGCTCGAACTCATGGACCGTGAGATCGTGACCTGAGCCGAAGTCGGACGCGTAACCGACTGAGCCACCCAGGCGTCCCAGAAACTGTAGTTTTTAAAGGGAAGGTTTGAGCGGTAGCCCAGAGCACAAACATAATTTATATAGCTACCTGCGAACAACATTCCTCTTTGAAGAGAAGAGTTCTCTTCAACAACAACTCTTTCCTCCAGCTCGGAACTCACCAGCAGCAGAGAACAAAGTTGAAGGCCGGGCCAGGTCATGGGGGTGGTGGATGGCTCCGAAGAGGCTGGGGCCTGGGGGGCGGCTCAGGAACTCGGGTTTCAATCCGAAGTCCAGCTTATGTGGGTCTGACTGCATCTGTTTCTAGGGGGAAAAGGGGGAAAAAGAAAAGATGAAACCCCAAGAGGAACAGCAGGGAAGAACGACCTCAGCGAAGAGGCAGAGATGGAAAAAGGAGACTCTGTGAATGGTGCTCTTGGGCTGCGTGCTACAGTCAGGTTCAAGTTTACAAAAGCTGGGAGAACAACAGCCCACAAAGCACCTCACCCTCGAATGCCAGAAAAGCAGGTCAACCTATGAGGGGCTAGTGGGGCCTGCGTCCGGACGGGGCCAGTGTTCCATCTGTGAGGTCATACGGCCTGAGGAATAAAACCGTTGATTCAAACTCGCCACCACTCCGAAACAGTTTATTATTCGCTGTAAAGGCCCATTTTAGCAAGTTTTTAAATGATAGTATTTCAAAGCTCATTTTATTAGGAATTCTGCATGAATAATCTGCTGTGCAAATTAATCGTTAATGACTCTATGCTGTACTCTAATAGATCACAGTACATTAGTAACGGGAAGTTATGATGAAATATTTGCATGCTACAAGCTAATTTTCAGATGCTCATTGTTACATATTAAAACAAAAACAAAAATAAACAGCAGCAAAGCAGGGGTATTCATTTAACGAACAGGGGTCTTTTTCTTGCCCCTGCCCCACAACTCCCTGAGGAAGAGATCAGCCAGTGAACCATCGAGAACTTCTCGTTTTTTGTTTTTTTGGTTTTGTTTTTGAGAGACAGCAGAGAGAGAGGGAGAGAGAATCCCATACAGGCTCCATGCTGTCAGCGCAGAGCCCAAGGTCCTTGACATAAGCTTGAACTTATGAACTGTGAGATCATGACCTGAGCCGAAACCAAGAGTCGGATGCTTAAGCGACTGAGCCACGCAGGCACCGCCAGAACTTCTCTCGCGAAGCACTTGCCATCAGCTGCCATCGCTCTGTTTCCACCCAGTTATATGTATCCACCCTCAAGCTACTCTCCTCCGTTCACCTTCCTGGAAGGCTGTAGAAACTGGCTCACCGTTTCCTCCCTTCTGCACTGTGGCGTCATTCTTCAGGCCAGTAGCGGTCTCAAATATGGGGTTTTCTTTTTTAAAGAAGATTTTTTTAATGTTTGTTTATTTTTGAGACAGAGTGCGAGCAGGGGAGGGGCAGAGAGGGAGGGAGAGAGGCAGAGAATCTGAAGCGGGCTCCAGGCTCCGAGCGTCAGCACAGAGCTGGACACGGGGCTCAAGATCATACAGTGCGAGATCATGACCTGAGCCGAAGTCGGACGGTTAACTGACGGGGCCACCCAGGCGCCCCTCAAAAATGGGGGTTTCAGAGTTGCCCCACCTTCTTAATCCTCAGCAACCTTCTCTCTGAATCTCAGGCCTCCCCTGATGAGCATTAACCCTCCCCCCCGCCCCCCCCCCCCCCGGGGTGGCTGGAGGCTCCATGCTTCCCTCCCTGTGCCCCTCCCCCTGCCCGGCCCTCCCCGCCCGCCAGGCTCCCATCCTTCACGGCCCTTCGCCGGATTCTGACCCACTCCTCCAACCTCTGCCACCCGACTGACGCTCACCGTCCATTTGGGCCTGCACCACCTCAAACTCCCTCGTGTCTGCCCTGAGCACAGCCCCGTCCCACTGTATACTGAAGTCAACAGGAGGCCTCTGGGCTAGCTTGCGTGAGAATCCGGGACGACCGAAGTACGCCCTTCCCTCACCCGCTCATCCGCTGTGCCCACTCGAGATGAAACGTCCCTGATCGCTTCCAGCCGGAAGCGGACAGCACGTTCCATCGCTTCTCATGCGTACGTGGGTATGGTCGCCGGAGAGTGCCGGGCAACCAGACAGCAGGCCGGGTGAGGGCCCTCTGAGCCTGGCACCCGAAGTAATCTGCAGGTGGTATTCGGGGAGTACTAACAGAATGAGGAAACGCCCATCACAGGCAAGGGGACAATGGCATTTCTGCACAAATCCACAGGGCAGTAATAGCCAGACCCCAAACCCGAGCTTCTAATTCACTACAAATCCTTGAAAATCTTCTGAGTGCCTCTTTTAATTTGGTTGCCAGATTATTTGGTGCTGCTAATACTGCACGGAACACAACACAGCACATTAACCACAACTTAGGTCCACGAAGCCATCCAAGCGGATGGCACCTGGGGATTACAAAGAGCTCGCTGGGAAGGGGAGATGAGCAGCCGTCTTTGTGTGCAAGATGGCTTCCTAATTGAATCGAGATAATGAAGGTTTTAGTCGCCGGGGACACCTTCACGGGGAGGAAGTTGCTAAAGTAGCACATACAACACCCTTCATCGCTTGTGACCGAAGGAGCTACGAGGAGGGTTGAGTCTCACCTACCGATCCGCTAATCGCCATCATCCAGAACAGAAAGGGAACTGGCCTGAGTGTCAAAATTTAGTCAGCGGTCGTGATCTCACGGTTCATGAGTTAAAGCCCCGCGTCGGGCTCTGTGCTGACAGCTCAGAGCCTGGAGCCTGCTTCGGATTCTGCGTCTCCCTGTGTCTCTGCCCCTCCCCTGCTTGGGGTCCCTCTCAAAATAAATGAAACAAAACAAAACAAAATATTTCTGTGACAACCAGCTCTCCCTCCTTTATTTATCAGCTTTTTTTTTTTAAGTTATTTATTTATTCAGAGACAGAGCCAGCGAGCAGGGGGCGGGGCAGAAAAAGAGGGAGGGAGGGAGGGAGAGAGATAGAGAGAGAGAGAGAGAGAGAGAGAGAGAGAGAGAGAATCCTAAGCAGGTTCTGCACTGATGCGGGGCTCGAACTCAAGAATAGCAAGGTCATGACCTGAGCTGACATCAAGCATTGGTTGTCTAACTAAGCCACCCAGGTGCTCCTATAGGCTTCTTATTCTCATGGAGGCCGTTAGCACTAAATGCTTGTTCGTGAAAAAATGGATTAACTGAAGCTTACTGGAATTGCTTGATTGGTCGTCTTCTCCCAGTTTTCTAGGCACACTTACACAGACATTAAATCTGAACTTGTCAGTTATTTCTGTTACAACTATGTCAACCAGTGACACCTTATCTGGTCTCCTGCAGAAGGCTCTTGACCCTATCACAAACCGTGAGATCATGACCTGAGCCGAAGTTGGACGCTTAGCTGACTGAGCCACCCAGGCGCCCCTCAAATATGTGGGTTTCAGAGTTGCCCCACCTTCTTAATTGTCAGCAATCTAATGGCTAGAACGTAAATGGCTGGAAAAGTGGAACGTAGTATTCATCTGTGTGACAAAAACACAGCCAAAAGAAGCAAAATAATCTGCAGGGTAACGGGCCAGAGGTGGTTCTACAGGTACTGACTGTTTTCTAACCTGTGTCACTGGTCATCAGGATGACTAATTAATGAGAGTGTTAAAAGGTCACTGCGAACCAAACACGACGTCTGAAAGAGAAATTCTTTTTTTATTTTTTTAGGTTTCTTTTTTTTTTAATGTTTGTTTATTTTTGAGAGGGAGAGAGAGAGAGCATAAGCAGGGGAGGGGCAGAGAGAGAGAGAGAGAGAGAGACACGGAATCAGAAGCAGGCTCCAGGCTCTGAGCTGTTAGCACAGAGCATGATGCGGGGTTCGAACCCACGAACCACGAGGTCATGACCTGAGCTGAAGTCAGACACTCAACCAACTGAGCCACCCAGGCGCCTCAAGAAATTCTTAACGCCACGTGTTGCTGATGGAAGCTTAGTAGCATCACATAGGGTCTAAAGGGCTCTATCAGCTTCTCAAAGTCATAAAATGAAACCAATGCCCCAATTCTTACAGAAATGCAAACTTCCATGTGTGGCTGTTCCCAGACACTCTGTTATTTTCTGTATAAACACGTGATTGCTATAATTAGATTACCACCGCCCTCCCCCCCCTTTTTGCAGGATTTAATCTAATCTGGATCAATATGATGACAAAATCCTCTAAAAGGAAAAAAAAAAAAAAACATCAGGGAGTTCTTGGTTTATTCCTATTTTATCATTTTACTGGTGGTTTCCCTAATTAATAGTAAGATTTCCTAATAGCATCTTCCTGCCAGTGGATCTTTAGAAGCTGTTTAAATGCCTCCTCCCTCCATCCGGAGATTCCCCCCCCCCCCCCCCCCCCCCCCCCCCCCTCCTGTCCCCCTGCCCCCTTCCCCCGCCAGACCAGGAAGGCAAGACTGACCTTGACTTTCTGTTGGTGGTGGTAGATTTGCCAGGCGATGTGAACATGCATAGCACACCACTTCCCTGGTTTCTGGAACAACAAAGAGCAATGTGGTCACAAGGAAGACCTTCCAGAGCACAGCATCTCCCAACTCCTTCAGAGCTTTTCAGCAGATTTTGGCTGCCGACGCTCTTTTACACGGCCCGGTTGTGCTCAGTCCCCCCTCCAAGTGCCCTCTCTTAGCGGCTGCCCAGAGCCCGGGCCTCAGGGAACCCCGGTCAGCTCTGCCCCTCCTCCCTTGGGGCCCGAGCTGGAAGCCACTGCTCAGAAAGCCACACTTGACGGGGACCTCCCCAGTTACCGAGCACAAGATGGCAAAAGCCCGAGCCCCACTCTGTGTCTCTTCTTTCTTTTCTGGTGCCAGCTGGCAGAGCGGGAGAGGGGGAAGCTGTACCTAACAAATGCGGCCATGCTACCATGCAAATCGGCTGTTCAGAAGAGCTAATTAGGGAGCGTCTGTGAATCGGTTCAAAACAAGAGAGGGTACAGAAGAACCCGCGTAGCCTCCCCCAACGCGGTTTTGTGTTAACCCTCAGAGCGGAACAAAGAAATTCACATTTTCATTGAAGCCCTGTTCCCACAAACGCTTCGCTAAGAGTCAACTACCCATTGGTGTTCTTGGGTGCCGCTCGTTCCCAAGTGAAAAGAGAAGAAACAAAGAGAGCTGGTTCCTTCCTGTGCTCTAGGCCTCTGCTGCCGTCGCGTCTGGGAGTGTATCAAGCCATGTCTCTCAGATCAGTTCATGTCTTGCTTTCCAAGCAGAGGAGTAACTGAGTGAGCTGTCTTACCACCCTGGAGGGCAGGGACCACCTCCTGCCAATCCGTTTGTAGTCTTGTTGCGTAACCTACTCATAAGCTCCCGACACGCGCTCAGTAACTACAGGCCAGATGAGAGGAAACGCTGCCCCATTCCTACATCGGCAAAGGACAGACGCTTCTGGTTTCTATATTAAGGAGCTGTTTCTGAAAGATATCCTTAAATCCAAGTCTGGGGTCAGTTCTCTTGTCATGAAATCATGGGTCATCTGAAATCACCTACGTGATGACACAGTTCTCCTTTGTTTCGCTTTGGAGAAATTGAATTATCTGATGAGAGGCGCCAGAAATGGGTTAAGTGTAGCTGGAAATCTATCCATCCATCTTCCATCCGACCATCCCCCTCCCCAGTAAGTCAGCGTTTATTCAGAGGTCATCTCTTGGCCACTCTCCAGACCACTCAAGACGTTAACAAAACTAATGCTTAGTATGTCCCTCTTCTGCACCAGAGAAATAGGTTGAATGGCTCTGAGGGTCAACATCACGTACCACAGAATGAGGCAGCCACCAGCCCAGATAAATAGATCTATCTATCTATCTATCTATCTATCTCTTCTAGGTGCAGGAGAGACAGCAGAGCTCAGTGAAATCCTAATTTCTGCCTTTAGCTGAAGACTTCCCACGTACGTTCCCACTAGTCAAGCTTTCAGCAGCCCTCCCAACAAGATACGGTGCCTCAGTTGAATGTTCTGTTTGCTTTCCCTCAATGGCCTGGCTTCCTCTGACACTCAAAGCAACACAATGTGGGCCATTTCCAATTACACTACCTGAAAAGCCCAGCCACTCTCCTCCCAACATTTTATTCCAACGTTTCTATGGCTTGTTTCCTTGTAATGGATTTGTATTTTTAACCCGCAGGGAGTCAAACAGAGGTTGCAAAACAGTTCTAGAAGAAGCTCTCTTACCCTTAACATAGGTCTGAAAGGATCTGTCAACTGTGAAGAGAAAATGACAACTCGGTTACATGCCTGTCACTCAAACAATTGCTCTAATTAACAAATTTGTAGTGCTTCATTAGGAGGGGAAATTAAAATGTTAGAATTTTACTTTTAAATGAAGCCCTTTTAGAGAATAATTAACCCATTTTCACACGATCAAAAGTGCCAAGCGTCCCTTCCCCCACTTCACAAGCCTGGGCACGTCCACGCTGACAAGCCCCCCGACCAAGTTTAATCAATAGCAATTTGCCCTCCGGCAACATGATTTGCTCACATTACACATCTGAACAGCCCTTCTAAGCACACCGCCTGGGTTCTAAGGGAGGACGGCCTCCGGACCGTAGACCTGGAAGCCTGGGTACCCAGGGGTTTCTGGGAGAGCTGTCCTCTTCCAGACGTAAGGTGGAACCAACGCACTCCGTGTGATGACCGCACACTACTTAGAGGTATTACACACTTTTGGAAGGTTCACTAAACATCGTAAAAATACTTACGTAGCTAGTTCATTTTTAACTTCTACCTAACTCTGGTCATCAGTTTCTGACTGCCCCTTAGCCAGGGAAAAAGACGATATTGTAAAAAGTCACCGTCTGTCCACATTTACTATAAAGCCAAACGTAAGTAACAACCCACGAGACAAGACTGCATCTTTTGTAGAACTTCCAATTGTTTTTGAGAGGCGGTGGAGGTGTGCGTTATGAACGAGTGACATAACCTAAGTGTGAGGGACATTTGACTCAGGTCACAGGAGGATTCTGCATTACAAGTAGGGGCCAGGAGCGCTGTTGGGGTTGGTGGGGCGGTGCGGGGAGAGGGTCCTGTGACTTCTAGGAAGAAAAGTGCTTCACGCTTTTCCATTCAAAACATTTTACAGTTACTTCTTCGGTGAGAAAATGTAAGGGGACGTAGACAGAGAAGACTGGTCAAACAGAAATTACACAAGCCCACTTCCTGGGCTTGGACCACAAGCCATTTGTCTTCTCCCCTGCTGGCGGGTCCCCCCCTTGTGTCATCAGCCACAAGGGAGCAGCGGAGATTTTGTGCTCTAAGAGTGACTGGCATTTTCTTGCACAAACTAGAAGGAACAGCTCCCGCGGCAGCTCGCTCAGATGGGCTGAGGAAGGCGCACGACCTGGGCCAGCCGGCCCGCAGAAACAAACAGGCCCTGGCGTTACCTGTGACCGAGCCTGACTTTCTTCTACGTACCCTCGGGTCCTTCTGGAGCAGAGTGTGCGGGACGGTCCCGGGTCGAGCAGCAACATCGATAGGGTTGGAGGTCTACAAATTAATCAGACCACAGCTCAGGAGGCATAGAACACATGACCTGAAGAGCAAGATCTCTCTTTTCCTTCTAAAATATGCAAGTCAAACGTCGATTTCGTTTGTTTGTTTCATTCTGGAAGACGACGAGAGTTCACAGAGGCATCTCCCCCAGTTGATCGCACATGTTCTTCAAGAGGACCCGCTCCCTACTTTCTCCAGGGACCCTGACCCGATGTTGTCCTGTCTAGGGAAGGCTGTCCTGTCTAGGGAAGGCATCCAAAAGCGGAGACCACATCACTTCTCACCGCAGTAAGAAGCACAGGACCAAAGAGAAGAAACATGTGAAAGGACTGCCCCCAAATCCATCTTCTTCTGAGACACGGACGGCCCTGTCACTGTGTCTTTTGCGTTATCACCAAGCACTCTAAGAACTGCTTGCGTGAACGTCGCGGCCATTTGCTGTACCAGGTGCCCCTCATCGGAATAAGTGCAAGTGTTTCACAGACATTAAGCGAACTCTAAATTTTAACTACGGTAATTCGGCTTCATCTTTCCGAAACCACCACCATTCTTGAATGTCATTCGTAACAATAACCTTATCCACAGGCTTGTGTCCTTTGAATTTACAGCAACGACAAAAAAGCCTACTTCTGGCACACGCAGTCAGTCCCTACTATCTGGGGGGGATGAAGGAGTCAGGACATGTTTCACCGGGTATCTTACTGCAGAAACCACAACTTCTAGGACTCCCGTCACACCAGAAGTTAACGCGGGTGGGAAAAGAGCTCAAGCTTAGGCACAAAGCTTGCCTATAAGGAGAAGGGAGGGGAGGGGGAAGCATGAAAGAAAGAAAAGCAGTCAGCTGCTGTACAACTAACAATTAAGCTGGAGTTGTTAACAGCCTGATTTGCATACATATGAAGAACTCCGCTAATGAACTGCAATCTACATATTCAATCAGTAAGATGGCCTGGAAAGGCCTATTTCAACACCAAGAGAGACACTTTCTTGCCCAGATGTAGTTTTCTGTGTGATTGGATAATTGTGAGTGAGGGAAATAGTCTAATTTATTAAATGACCTAGCAGTCTGTTTGGAGAGGCACTGGAGAGTTGGTGCAGCCCAGAGGGGACAGACCAGGGCCCAGGGTGTGAGGGTGCAGGGAATGGCAGACAGGGGAAGGGGTTGAAAAATCATTGTCATTTCATCCCAAGACAGGAGGGTTGCACAGGGCCATCACGCAAGTCCCAGGTATGGATAACCTGGCCTATAAGCCACCATTCCAAGCAGATAAATGTCACTTCTGAGGTGTACCTCGTCCTACCCCCAATGCTTTTAAATGTTTTTTCCTGTTTCTAGTTTTATGACAACGTGCTTCTAGAAAGGCAAAACGCGCTCATGCTGGAAGACCCTGGCCCCAATCTGGTGTGTTCTCTTAGAAATGAGATCGGGAAACATAAACAAATAAAAAGGGAAACCAAAAACCACACACAGCAAACTTTCCTACTTAAAGAGTCTGAGGACGGTTACTAACATAACTGCATTTCGCTTTTGTATGAAAATAAAGAAGGGGCTGTGATAAAGTCGCATAAGGGCAGAGTGTTCTGAGAATGACTCCTCCCTATTGACCTTCAGAGAGAAGCCTAGCCCCAGATGAGTAGGATAACACTGAGTAGGTAGAAAGTGTTTAGTTATTTAAAGGGCAAAAGGTTAATTTCCCATGAGGCTGTTGGTCTTGACCTTGGTAAGCATGACCACGGCTGAGGGAGGACTGAAGCAGAGTAGAGCCAGAATTTGCAGACAGACAGGGCTCAGGAGCAAAATGCGGAAGAGGGAGCAGAAGCGTCTTCCCCTCACACAACTGGAAGGATGCAATTTTAGTTTGGAATTGTTCCCTTCCTGTCTCTTACAATCAGTCAAGGCTCAGCTTTGCCTCTTTGCTCATAACATGTAACTCGAGGACAACTTGGTGCACACATATCTGACATTTCATACATTTCCTGACCAGAAGCTTATGTCCACAATACTGGCAATAAAAAAATATATATGTATTCTGTATATTTTCAAGATTGTAGGAAATCGCAGCTCAGCTGAGATTACGTGGATAATACAGATTGAAAATGCAATTCGGGGCTGAGGTTTAAAACTCAGAGGGCTCGCAAAAAAAACCCCCAAAAAATCCCCAAACCCAAAAAACCAAACCAAACAAAAACGTCGCTCTAATCCCAGTGGTCACTTCGGATTGGGAAGATTCGTCACTGGCGGGCGACAGGATGCAGAACCCACCCGCACGCCCAGCCTGGGGCTCGGCTGGTAAAGGTGCTTGCCTATTTCCACGGTAAGGTTTCTTACCTTCGGCTGAAATGCTCCTTGTAGTGAACCAAAAGGACCAGTGGGTGGAATCATAGGGGGGATGCCCGATACTGCAGGAGGGTAGGAATGGAAGAGCTGTGGCCAAAGACGGAGAGGGGAAAAAAAGATTTTAGTAGGAGGCAAATGATATACTCCAATTCCCTTCCCATAGAACGACATCGACATTAGCAAGCCAGATAATCTCAGTTTGATGCTATTAGTCAAGAAGCCAGGATGAAATGATCACACAGATGTGCCATGAATGCTTAACTTAAAAAGTTAAAAGTAGTTCAGAATCAATCAGCCAGCAAATGATGTCCCAGACGAGGACATCATTAGAAAGGGAGCTTTTCTAATTATTAATTGTTAAATCGGGTAGAAGACCTAAATGGTTTGAGATTTTAATGTGCGTCAAAAACAGGAGGGGTGCTGAGCCAAATAAGATGCCCGGAAAATTACAAGTTAATTAGAAAAAGGAAAAAAAAAAAAAAGAAAAAAAAAAAAGAAAAATTAGGGAAAAAGGAAGAAAAAGAAGCGACTCTTTACGAGTTGCAGGATTTTATACCATTAAAACTCAATTAGTAATTGTAGATTTTTAATAGTTTGAGGAAATGAGAAAATATGCACAATCCTTGCTTCATTACGTTGTTCCAGAAGTGGCAGTTTCAGAGGACAATTTAATTGTCTCATCTCAAATGAGGACAAATATTTGTGGGAGGGTAAAACGTGCACTTACAACGGAGCTACTGTTTTCTAGAAGGTGGACAAGCTCACTGGGGGCTACCCAAACCCAGCCCTTGCTGTGTCCGACCACGCAGTGCAGGGAGAGGAATGATTCTGAATTAGGAATATGAATTTTCTGGAATTAAGAGGACACGACGGAGGGAAGAAATATGCAGCAATACTGAACACAAGGCACAGACATCGCTTCCTCCTTCTAGAAACTGAGTATTTCCGAGATCCCACTGCTCCGATTCCATTTCCTTTGATCAAACCACCATACAGACATTTAAGTAACGGCCCACCTTTCGGGTTGCGTACAATGTCAAAAACACGATTAATAAGAACTCAAGCTTTTCCTAACGATGCCTTTCTGTTCGCTATTTCTAGGTCATGGCTGAGATGCCCATTTTGCAATCCTGTTTTCAGGGCACATACTTTTCTGTGGGTCTTTATTTCATTTTGCTCCCTTCAATGATGCAGCAAAAGTTTTTCAGACTAATTGATATTGAACTAAATCCACTTAAACAGTGATTGCGAGCCAAGTGCCCTCATTTAAAACTACTTTTAAGTCTAAAATTGTGTTTTAGATACTTGAGCGCATTCCATCTTAATTCCCCTTATAACGTCCTAATCCCCAAAGCAGGGGAGACTAAGTACTTCATACATTATCCACTATAACTAATAAAATGAAATAACCCTCCCCCCCAGTATACTGCATGAAGCAGTGTAATTAAATGCATGCCACACTGAAACACACTCAAGTCTCTAATACTCCGCCTCTCGGTGGGTATATTTCCTTTAACGTTTTCAATACAAAAATTAGATATTTTCATCGTTGTCCTTCTGCTGTTATAGTCCATGACTGACCCTCTTAGAATAGAGCTGGACTCCCCACCCCCCACCCCCCCGGATGAAAAATCTGAAGTACCTAAGTAATAAAACATAAACCTGCCGGAAATTCAGGCCCCCGGGCTTTCTCTCTATCGTACTTCTAGGACCGCCGGTGGCACACGCACGTAGGAAGGCACTACACTTTGTCCAGATTTACTCAGAAGTAAATCTGAGCCACTGGCTGAGCACGCTAAACTGTCTCTAGGAATGACTTCCTTAGCTAGTCCTTCGCTGAAATCCACAAACACAAAGGGCAGAAATCTGATGACCCTTAAGGACGGCACCACTCGCGGGACAGCGCTAAAGAGGAAGCCCAGGCGTCTGCTGCATTTTGCACGTCCGTTAAAAAAAAAAAAAAAAAAAAGCTTTTGTATCACAGTGCTGTGAGCAGAAAGTGCCAGAACAACGTGGGGCTCCGGCACTCGGATATACTTTCCGCATCTCTTCCTGAGGAGGCTCCCTCACGTTATGTCTGCACGTCTCTAGAGTAACTGATGCTTAATTGATTTCTAATATCTTGTAGTTTTGACTTCTCGGCTGGCTACACTCTGGACTAAGGCAGTGTCTGATTATCTGGTTCAGAGTAGGAATGAGCTCACAGGCTTTGCTGATCTACTGAGGAGCACTTCTTTCCAAGCAAGCATAGGTGAGGACGGATGGACAACGTGGCTACAAGAAATTACTCCTCTTCTTTCTTTCTGGTGTCGCTTGAAAAATATGAATAAACCACTGAGCAAAGAAACTTGCAAAATTTCAGGTAAGAAGGATGCAGTATTCACTCCATAATCAAAATATCATGGTAAGATGTACAAGGTGTTTGTCTTAAAAGATAAATAAGTAAAGCCCTCGTCTCATGTCTCAACTGAAATGTATCGAAATAGGCTGGTGCCGATTTCAGTTCTAGAACCGTACTCTTTAACGTGGCATAAAAGAAAAAAATTTTCTGTTACATAAAGAAGAACGAGGTTAAAGGGGAAAAACCATGTATTTCAATCTTAGGACCCTCTTTTACCGAAATGATAGTTTTTGGTTTTGGTTGCAACAAGCCCAGGCGAACACGACCAGCCACGTGGGAGAGGGGTCTACATTTAGTCAGGAGGAAATGAGAATCTGTTTTTGGAGGACTTAGGAGTCAAAAAAGACGAACGACATTCTGTTCGGAAGAAATACTTCACGTTGATTCTGGGAAATCTGTGTTAAGGATGTTTTGGGCAATTCCTGAAATCCTGGGATTCCAGGGTCTCCTGCGGCCACAGTGATTCGAGTGCAGACCCCCCACTTTGAGGACAGACGCCTGGCTCGCAGTGAGGTTCACCTGTGCTTTAAGGTGTCAGGCGCGCTAATGATCTTTTGATTCGGAAGAGGATACTGCATCTTTACCAGAAGCAAACGTCACAAAAGCAAGCATCCAAAGTGACGAGGCGCAATGGGGATTCTCGCAAAGATGATTAAGGAAGGCTGCTAGTCATTTACTGATCTGTGGCAAGAGGACAAAAATGGAAAAGCAGTTACATTGAATGTGTAGCATGGTAACAAGACTCACACTGTGCCGGTAGAATGGGTCAACTTTTGTAGGGTATTTGTCAAACTGTAAAGGGATCAAAGCAAAAGCTAGTTACTTAAAGAGTCTACAATTCTGTTCACGGCTTCGGCGGAGGCAGCCCTGAGCGAGCTTCTCCGCCGTTAATTAGGCTGTCAACAGACTCCACGACCTCGTTGTACGTGAGAAACCGTTCTCGACTCCTGAGTCCCTCCGACAAGACAGGGGAAACCAAAGTGAAAACCCAGACGGTGCATTGCGGTCCTGGCCACACCGGAGAGTCATTCCGATCTACATTTAGAGACTGGCATAAACCAGACCTTGAAACTGGAGAAAAGGGGCAATTATTCAGATACATCAAAGAGAAGCGAGCATTTGGTCTGATTTATCCAGAGAGTTCCCTCCATTTCCATCTTCCTTGTGGCTGAAGAACTGTATGTTCAGCCACCTGCTGAAACGTATTAGACCCAAATATAAAGGAATCTGGGAGAGGCCTTGGAACTTTTCTTTTGAGCAGAAAAGAGTATCCCACCGCTTCCTCTAAATAACGTCAACGTCCTGGTGCTACAACCCCCCCTTAGTAAGATTTGATTTAACAGCCCACTCAGGCTGCCATAAGCTCTTTCCCCAAATATTAAGCCCTTAAAAAACATAACTGTTGAGAAGGACAACAATTCATCCAGAAAAAAAAGATACAGGATTTACTATAGGAAAACATTTTGGTCCCAAGGCCTCATCTCTAATGTTCTCCTAAATAAAATTTATAAGATAAGCTTTAAAATTCCATCTTTAAAAACATTAAGTAGAACAAAATGGGAGGGGGAGGGAGGAGAGGACGCAAAGTTTGGTGAAGGGCGCACCTCTTAAAATCACGGAATTCAAATCTATTCTCGCCATGCCGACACTAACTGCCTTCAAATCAAGTATTTCCTTAAATATGAAAAATTAAGTCAGTAAAACACTCTAATCCTCACTGTGGCAGACAGGGCTCTATCTCAGAATACTTAGCACCCTAATATGGGACCGTTCACTACAGTTTGTAAGTTAAAAAAGAAAAACAAATCCCAGGTGGCTCATCCAGCAAGGGCCAGCCCCGGGTCAAGACCGAGATCGTGTCCTTGGCAATGGCAGCTCTCATCACGGGGTCGACTTCTGCCCCTGTGGGTGCATCACTCCCTGGCCACTTGCCGACAGAGCAGGATGCCAGACTTGGGCACCGTCTTATGAAATACAAAAAATATAACCCCTGCCCCCAACAAAACAGGCTTGGGGAGCCCCCTGAAAGAGCAGGGGGTAATGGATACAGTCCAGATCTTCTGACGGCTCTCTCCCCTCCTCGGCCCTCCTCCTGACTCCCAGTATTCTATGAGCATCTGTTTGCTATTATGACTCGGTGCGAAGCACCGACAGATACATTTTTACACCTGGTGGCGACCCCCCCAAGATGCTCAAGAAGGCACAACTGCCCTCGAAGAAGTTAACTACCGACGCTGGCTGGGACTGCTTGGAGGGCATCTAAAATACCCTCCCCTCCGCCCACGCGCACACGCAGTGCTGGACGGAACTTGCTAGAAAGAGGCTCCTGCCTCGGGCCCCGGGTCAGCGCTGCCCGGAGCAGGGCGCACTCCCTTCTCTCCAGCCAAGACGGACGAGGCCAAAGGAGGCCCCTGAGTGGCCAGCGCTCCCCACCCGGTCTCCTGTGCCCCGACGGCCCATTCCGCCCCGGCGTGCTGCACAAAAGAGAGTCGTGCTCTACTTATCCTCACATTTCTGCCTGGGGTACGCACCATGGGAGGTGCTGGCGTCGGCATGATGGCGGTGGGGGGGATGGCGTGGGGGAACGGCGTGAAGGTGTGCTGGTGCGTGTGCTGGTGCGTGTGCTGGTGCTGGTGCTGGTGCTGGTGGAACTCGGTCCGCAGGTAGGGCGGAGGGCCCAGGGAAGCCCCGCGGTCAGCACTCTGAGAGGCCAGAAAGCGTGTGTTCAGTTCCTGTCGCAAGATGTCTTGCTCTGGAAAAGAAGGAAAGGGAGAGGGTGATGCTTCCCCCCCCCACCCCCAGTGGTATCCTTTGGATAAGGACACCCGAGGCCCTGACCAGAGAGGTCGGCGGGGCCGAGGGCACCCCCGAGGGCCCCTGTGCCCCCCGGATGGAAGGGAACAACCAACCAGAGGATCCTGACGCCCAGTCACAATGGGATTGCGTTCTTCCAGCCCCTAGGCTTTTGGGGACAAGGCTCCAGGCCGAACAGCCAGAGGTCAGTTTTTGGCTCTGACCACCAGCTCAGGGAGCCTGGGCGTGGCGGGGGGTGGGGATATCACCCACCTGGGTCTCAGCTCCCTCATCTACCACAGGGGGACAATATTGATGGTTCAAGGAATTAACATCGTCGAGTGCACACTGATCTCTGTTAACCTGGCTGTGTTCCCATGCCCTCGTCTTCAAGGGGGAATGTCTGCCACGGTGGGACAGCACGGCTACAGGGGCCCAAACTTGGGATACCAGCCTGGTCAATACAGGTGAGGAGAGAAGAAGCCAATATCTAAGGCTGGATTTTGTTAACACTTAAAACTCTGGGATACCTTGGAGCGAAAAGCGCATCCTCCCCTCCCAAGAACGTAGAAGGCCCTACTCCTTGAAAACAACCCCCTTAAACCAGGATGGAATTTAAAGAGACTGGAACAGAACAGTCGCGGGCCTGGTGAAGTTTCCGTCCCTCGAATGGGATGACCGGGCGTATGTAATCCGTGTTCTACCACGTAGCGCGTGGCCTTATTTGGAAGAGCCTCTGGACTTCCAACCAGCTGGCTCCCCTTTGGCTGTGTCCGAGCCTCCTGGGCTGCGCTAGGTGGGTAGGGGGCGGCGTGTATTTCTGCCAAACCTCAGCCCACGAAGGACCGACCGGAGGCGGGTTACAAGAGTCTCTATAATAAAGCAGCAACTGCTCAGTCGATAAGACCTAGCCATGAAGGACACACAGGCAGCGGTGAGGCCCCAAGCGTGGGAGACGGGAGGGCAGGTGGGCGAGGTCGGCCCCCCCTCCTACCTGAGTAAGTGCTTCCGGCCGGGTGTCCGGGGACCTGCAGACTCCCCGAAGTCAGAGGTGGTGGCGGAGGCAGAGCCGTGGGAGGGGCGAACATATTGGGGTGATGTGAGTGTGCGGGGGGCTGGAGGGTGGGTGTGAAGCTGTGCAAGGGGCTGTGGTTGGGCAGTGACAGGGGGAACGGGGAGGCCGAAGGGTGGTGAGAGATGTGAGGCGGGGCGGGCTGAGTCTTTGCTGGGGTGCTGCTTCTGCTACTGCTGTTGGAGTGACCAAAAAAAAAAAGGAAGGAAGGAAAAAAGAGGTAAGCAATTTATTTTCTTAAAAAAAAAAAAAATCCTATCTCACTGCCCAAAGCCGTGCAATGCTTTCTCCTGCTCCTTCTTCTTTATAGACCCTCCCTCATGCCCACAAGAAGCCTCTGCTAAAATCATAACCACAGGGGCGCCTGGGTGGCTCAGTGGGTTGAACGTCTGACTCTTGGTTTCGGCTCAGGTCATGAGCTCATGGTTTGTGGGATCGAGCCCCGCATTGGGCTCTGCACTGAGGGCACAGAGCCTGCTGGGATTCTCTCTCTCCTTCTCTCTTTCCCCTGCTTATGCTCTCCCCCTCTCTCTCTCAGCGGTGAACACTTGGTGACCCGATGGCGGCCGGAAACTCATGTCGGCTCCCCCTCTGTGGCCAGATTCTCACCTCTGCCCCTAGAAACCCTGCGCCTTCTGTCCGTCCTCCACTAGCCACATTTCCTCCACTTTACAAAGATGGACGAGAACAATGGCCTGAGCTCACCCTGTCTGACTGCTGCCCCTTGATGAAGAAGCACAGATAGGAAGGTGAACCAGGGAGCCCCTCATCACCGCTGTGGTCTGGAGGGCCACAGAAATGAACCCTGGCAAAGGCAGTTTCCTTCCCCTGTCCTAGACAGGAAAACAGCCCGCCCCAGAACCCCCCTCGGTCACGTCACAAGGAAAGCAAAGCCCTACTAGGTTAGAATTACAACCTCCGGGGCAAGCGAGGGTGGGCCACGCTTGGCCCCACACCCGGGTTTCTGTCTCCCTTTCCTCGGCGGTTCCTCCACTGAGCTACTCTGAAAACTTTCCTTTGTAGTTTGGCAAAGACAAGGCAGGAGAGCCTGGATCGCCACATGGGAGCTTCTCTGTCTCCAGTCCAGCTAGCTTCTCCTACGCCCCTCTGACCCACCTTGGAAGAAGTACATCGTAACGGGAAAACCTCAACCGGAGTCCCCTGGTCCCCATCTTCCTGACTCTGGAGTTGCAGCACATCCTCTCGTGGGGGCAAATCCCTCCCTTCTAACAATCTCCTAACACTGGGGGCGCCTGGGTGGCTCAGTCGGTTAAGCCTCTGACTTCGGCTCAAGTCATGATCTCATAGTTTGTGGGTTCGAGCCCCACGTCGGGCTCTGTGCTGACAGCTCAGAATCTGGAGCCCGCTTCGGATTCTGTGTCTCCCTCTCTCTCTCTGCCCCTCCCCTGCATGTGCTCTCTCTCTCTCTCACACACAAAACTAAATGTTAAAAAATTTTTTTTTAAATCTCCTAACGCTGGGTGCTGGTAGGTTTCCCCTCGTGGCCTCTCTCCAGGACAGGGTGGGGAGCTCCCCTCTACACTGTCTTATGCACACTCCCTTCCCTTCCTGCCTTTGCCGCCCCCCCCCCCGACCCCCGCCAGGAGTCTCTGCAGCTGTTTTAGTTCTTCCCAACGTCCTCTCTCCCCAACCCAGGCCAACCCGCCCTCTCCCAAGAGCCCCGAGCCTCGCGGGGCCCTCTCCTTGTCCCCTGGTCTCTGCCTCCCGGGGAACACGGTGTCAGTGTCAATGTCCTTGGGAACCCCTTCCCCACTCCTGCCTGCCGGTCCCGAAGAAGATGGCAAAAGTCAGGCCAAAAAAAAAACAACAACAACAAAAAAGCAGGTTGCTCACCTTAAGCTGTTGAGGCTTAAGCTACTGCTGTTGTAGGCGGACAATGGCTGGGTGAGGCTCTGGGACGAGGGATGGGCCTGCACAGGCGGGAGACTCTGGTGGAGCAGCTGGGTGGGGGACTGCGGCCTCGGCGGCCTCTGCACCGGAGGCTGAGGGGCGGGCTGAAGCTGGGCCTCTGGGGGCGCCTGTGGTGGCTGTGTGCTTGGACGCGGGGGCTGAGGCGGGGCCTCTGTGCGCCGCACCAGGTCGGGGTCTGGAGAAGGAGCTCGGGGCTGGGGTTCCGCCTGGGGCTGGGGTAGCGGCTGGGGGACCTGAGGGCAGGGGTCTTTAAGCACCACGGGCTCAAAGATGGGCTCTTTGCAACAGTCCTGGCTCTTCTCCTGGCTTCTCTCTAGACCGGATATCTTGGGGACAATCGGCCCTGCATCCTGGCTGTCATGTTCGGGCAGTGTGCCGACACCTAACTCCGGATCTGTGCGGGGTGGGGGGAGAGCAAAGACAAAACCACAGGTAATGACACGTGAGTGTGAAACGAGGAGCCGAAAGCCAAGTCCAAGCCCGGATTCCGGGTCGCACGGTCTCAATGACGCGGGATGGCCCACGGCCGCCTCCTGGCTTCCTGTCCTCACGTTACCACGTGCGGGACACGAGCACACCGTGAACAGGGAAAGACGGGCCGGCCGGAGGAGGCTGCATTCCAGAAAGCAGCCTAGGCCACCAGGGTCTGAAAGTGGATGTCTTCCTTAGTCTTGACAAAACCTTTCATGCAGTAAAATTAAGAAACAATAGCCGGCAAGTTGATCTCTCCCTTTTAAAACCCATACAGTTCTTGAATATACAAAAGAGCGGTGTTTTCAAACAGCAAGTGAAGCAAATGTTGTCGAACCACCCACAGATGTTCCTTCTTGGCCTTGCGTCTTCCCCCTTCCCATTCTGACCGATGAGACACACTTGACATTTACAGAAATAATTTTTTGTTTGGCAAGTGCTAAACTGTGGTCAAACGGCGGGCCTCCTCGTGCTCGCCAAGTGATCCTGGCAACGTCTGAGATCCAAGGTGCAAACATGAATTCAAGTCAATTTACAGTCAGCTATACAAAGCCAGACCTTTTAAAGGGTCCCCCACGCCCCCGGCCACCGGAAGGGTGCAGTGCTGAACGAGGAGGCAAAATTCCTGTTATGAATTTAAAAGGTATGCTCCTCTCCAAAGCCCCAGACATCTATGCCACATCTCACAGAGTGTTTATTTGATCACCGCATAAGCCAAACTCCATAAAATCCTCTAACAGAAGAATGAAAGACAAATACGACATTAAATAGGAAGAAACGTCCCTAGTGATGAGTTATGCTTTTGTACACATCGGGGAAGGGGGGCAGGGAATGACCCTTCTCACTACTTTGTGCTAAAAAAGCCATCGTTTTATTGTCACACAGCTCAGAAACAGGGAGAGAACCGATTACGATACTCTCTGAAATGAGGATGTGTTCCAGGCATTCCAAAATAAACTACTCTGGGCCCCCAGCTTTTTCTTCCAATCTCACTGGATCGAGTGTGGAAAGTATTCTTAACAGTCCTATCAATTTCTGTGGATGTCCTCTTAGGTACACACACTTGCCTCTTTCTCCCCTGGAATTTGCAACAAAGTGACCCGTTATTTTAAACGTTCTTTTGGTTTAAAAAAAAAAAAAAGAGAGATCAAGCATATAACATGCACAAAAGCAGAAGCAAACTGGGTTTATAAACAAAGCACATTTTGGGGCTAATGTGACCCTGGCTATCTTTACAACTGCATGGGCAGCGTGCAAAGAAAGTCCCCTCTTGACATGTTTCAGCCACCAAAGGATAAAGCATCCAATAAGACCTCGGTGAAAAGTAATTCTAGACTCCTGGCATCCCACTCGCACATATTTCCATCCAGTGCTGTCCTTCAGAGCCCTTCTGGGAAGATTTTTGCTAACGATAAGCTGAAATTTTATGAATTCCACAAACTTGAGGGCTGAGACAGAACATCAAGATTCTTTTTTTTTTTTTTTTTAATTTTTTAAGTGTTTTTATTTATTTCTGAGACAGAGAGAGACAGAGCATGAGCAGGGGAGGGGCAGAGAGAGAGGGAGACACAGAATCGGAAGCAGGCTCCAGGCTCTGAGCTGTCAGCACAGAGCCCGACGCGGGGCTCGAACTCACAAACCGTGAGATCATGACCTGAGCCGAAGTCGGACGCCCAACCGACTGAGCCACCCAGGCGCCCCATCAAGATTCTTGATGTGGACAGGCCCCGTTCAGCCCGAACTCCTAAATAAGGAGAGAAGATCCTTTACCTCCATTCACACCTAGGGGCTCTGGTTGGGCTTTGCTTTCAACGTTTTTTCTATCATTTCCACAGCAAGAAATTACACGAGCTCACTGAAATACACCGGCTTCCTACAACGCAAGCTGGTTAGTTAGGTCCACGGCACAAGCACTACCACCCCAGACATCCTAACGGGACACGGTCTAAGAGATTTTCCTCAGTGAGAAGTTCTGGATGCATAAGCAAGGGTTCTTCCCACTCTGACACTCCCGACGGCTAATTAGGATCATTATGCTTGCTATAACGGCAGGAACACATTTCTCTCCTTTTGAAGTGCTTTGTTCTCTCCAGGCTGGGAAGGTGAAGGAGAAATACATAAATGTTTTCCATCTCATTAAATTTAAACTCAAATCCATGTTCCCCCGCCCCAAATCAGTGTCCAAACGAAGTTTCTCTCTGACATAAAAGAAAGTTTCATTCTTCCAAGGGACACCACCCAGAGAACATCGTTTCAATTTTCCTTATGCCGGTAAGGAAGCACATTAGAAACACATAGATAAGTGCTTCGTCTATGTAGCTTGACTATATTTATCTCCTCGTTCTTTATTTAATGAGCCTCTAGAATGAGGACAACACAGCCAAGTTGGCAGGGGGTGTGGCACAGCCTTGGGCTTGCTTCCCAAGGCTCTGTAAAGACAAAGGGGGTTGGCTTTCGTGTCTCCTCTGTTGCCCCCTTGTCACTGTCGGTTAGTACCAACCTAGACACAGCTAGAGTTAGGGGGGCGGGGAGCAGACTGGATCACCATCCCGGACAACCAGAGGGGGGTGCACAGGAATGCCGAAATCTCCCTAGTGAGCCCTGCAAATTCCTACGGGGCTATGATGAATGACTCCGGGAACCCAGAAGCCCAGAATTTCAGTGTGAGACCAGAATCTGGGAAAACCATGCACTTGAAGGTGCATACAAATGACCTGCACACCTGATTAAAATGCCAATTTGGACTCAGGAATTCTGGGATGGGGCTCCAGAGTCTCCCTTTCTATTTCCCAGGTGATACTACTGAGCCTTGGCTCTTTCTGTGAGTAGCAAGGATCTTATTATCCAATCCTCTCCGATTAGACGGCGAATGAGCCCCGAGAAGTTGGGGAATGCACTTGATGGAGGTCACCTGGCTGTTTAATGAATCAGAGGGCTTTTGTTCTAGTCCTCACTCTTGCCACCATTAATTGCTTTTTCTCTGATTTACGCGTTGCTGCCCCCTCCGAAACAAAAATCCTGAACAAAGCAGGTAATGGTAAAATCCAAGAGTCCATTACAATATTTGGTATATAGAGACAGTGCAAAGGGGCAGGAAAGCTAGGAAAGGGTAGGAAAGAGTTGCTAGAACACTTGGACTTCAGCTAAACCTGAAAGCGATCATCAGTCTGCCGATGCAACCCAGAAGCAAGAGTGGCAGGTTAGAAGGCTGGTAAGAACTCGGGGGCTGAGACAGTTTTACGACTCCCCATTTACATGAGTCTCTTGAGGCACAGATTAGGCGTCATGCATTTTTGTGGCTAATCGGTAATGCATTTCCTCTTCCTTTCAATTATTCAATAAATGTATCTTCCCAGTTAAGCTTTTCCATCTTGGCAGTCAATTTGTCTTACTGTGCTTCTCCAAAATTGGCATGAACACATTAAAAAAAAAAAAACCATTTTGTATTGCTCTGTGTGCTCTGAGTTTGCCAAAGGATGAAATTTGCTGAGGTTGAAAGAAATAAGAATGTGCAAATGGACCAGTCTTACTTACAAGTGTTACTCATTACATTTTGGGGTTTTAGAATCGCCCTTCTTGTGATTATAAAAATAACACATCATGCTTATAATAAAATACACGCAAATTAAAATGACACTGCACAGTATACAGTAAAAAGGGTGAATTTACTACATGTAAACTATATCTCAATAAACTTGACTCAGGGGCGCCTGGGTGGCTCAGTCAGGTAAGCGTCTGACTCTTGATTTTTGGCCCAGGTCACAATCTCGTGGTTTTGTGAGTTCGAGCCCCTTGTTCTGCTCCGTGCTGAGAGTGAGGCTGCTTGAGATTCTCCCTCTCTCCCTGCCCCTCCCCTGCTCACACCCCTCTTTCTCAAAAATACATAATAAATAAGAAACTTTAAAAAATGTAAAAAAAAAAAAACCTTGACTAAAAACATTTTTTTTTTTTTTTTAAAGATAAAGGCAGATTAGGAAAACTCCTGTTTCCTTTCGATACACATCTGATACAAGTTCCTTGGGGAAAATGGGCCGGCGATTGTACTTTACTAGTAGAATAGAAAGCCCACAACTTCAGTGGAGGGTAATTTGGCAACACTTGGCCAAGAAACTCATGGAATTCTTTTGACTGGAGCCCTATAGACACAATGAAACAACATCGTGGTTTGAATCGCAAATTTGGAAAGAAAGAGGAACTCGGACATTGGTTACGTACAAATCTGGTATATCCACAGTGTGGAAGGTACTACAGCTTGGAAAGGAATCAACTCTGTATATATCACATACGGCATAGTGCTAGCTTCTGTGAAAAACAGAAGAAAAACAATATACATTCATTTTTACTTTATGCATAAAGGAGCTCTGGAGGAGTATCTAAGATACCAGTGACTGTGGTTTCCCGTCTGGGGGCTCAGGCAGGAAAACCAGACATTTAGGGAGCGGGAGGAGGGGGAGATTATTTGACTGTATACATACATATATATTTAAATTTTTGAATCATGTGATCATGTTATCTATTTAAAAAAAACAAAAACATTTTTTTTTAAAGTAGGCTCCACACCTCAACCCAGCACAGAGCCCAGCGTGGGTGGGGTTTGAACTCAAGACCCCGAGATCAACATCTGAGCCAGATCAAGAGCCGGACACCTAACCAACTGAGCCACCCAGGTGCCCCTGACCTATTAAAAATTTAAAAAGAAAACTGGTCATGCATTAAAAAAGTCTGAGCGTGAAAAAAAACAAAACAAAACATAGCAAACAAAACTGAGAATGTGAATAGCGGTATGACCACAAACATGGAGAGTATATTTTCTATAAGATAAGAAAATATAACGCATGAGTTTATAATAGATTTGAAAATAAGTGGATTTTATGAAAAGATCTCAACTACTAAAACTGACTCAAAAACAAATAAATCTGATCACAAAAGTAAACTGGAAAATGACTCAATGGTCAGCACCTTCCCTTCAACCCAGAAATATGTACCAGGTATATTTGGTGTTATAGACAGTGTGGAGTATACCTGTAAGAAACACAATATTCTTGTCATTGAAATTAAAAACTAACAGGGGTGCCTGGGTGGCTCAGTAGGTTAGGCATCCGACTTCAGCTCAGGTCACGATCTCACAGTCCACGAGCTCGAGCCCCGTTCGAGCCTCGTGTCATGGGCTGTCAGCACAGAGCCTGGAGCCTGTTTCCGATTCTGTGTCTCCCTCTCTCTCTCTGCCCTCCTCCGCTGGCACTGTCTCTCTCTCAAAAATAAACAAACATTAAAAAAATTTTTTAAATTGAAAACCAACAAAAAAAAGGAAGAGGCAAAACTATTTACAAAATAATAATAATAGTCTAGCTAGAAAACACAATCAGATGAGAAATGTATGAGAATAAGAGAACTCAGTAAAATATGCAAATAAAAAAATTCCACACACGTTAGTAGCTTTTCTACATACCAGCAATAGTGAACAGAAAGTAAAATTTAAAAATGAGCCCCTTTATAATAACAAAAATCATGTAATACTTGGGGACAAACCTAACAAGAAAATGACAGGGCCCAGAAAGTCTCAGAAATGTACCTCCAAAATGCTTTGAGAACTTCTATGTTCAAACACCTATGTTTTATGATGAGACAGAGAGAGAGAGAGGGAAAGAAAGAGAGAGAGAGAGAGAGAGGAGGGGAAGAAAGAGAGAGGGGGGAAGAAAGAGAGAGGGGGGGAAGAAAGAGAGAGAGACAGAGAGAGAGAGAGAGAAAGAGAGAGAGAGAGAAACAAGTCAAAGCCATGTAAGAGGTGGTTCTCCTTCGAGGATACCCCTAGTGGAGTTCTCAAACTCTGTGGAGTGGGATTGGCTGTCACAGTGGCTGGACAGCACTGGTGGCTCTTAGGGACATGAGAAGGACAAGGCCACACATCTCAGTTCATGTTCTAAAATCCCACTGGACATTTGCACAGCTGAAGAATCTAGAACCCAACTCTGTTTTTGCATATGAACGCAAAATAACTTTTGTATAGTGTTAATACACTGGATTTTCCACGAATGCAACCACTGTATGCCCCTGTGTCTGTGATGTCATGTCTTGTCACGAACAACCCACAGTTAGTTGTTCACCATTTGGGTAAATCACGACACCAATGGTATGGTTAATCCTGGCACTTGAATTATCAAGACCCACGGACCTGTATGGATCTGCTTTTGCAGCAGCCATATTTATACACCATCCCATGTACAGACTCAAACATCTGACCATTTCGTTGTCTTCTAATGTAAATATTTACATACTTAAAATCATGTTACGCTAATAATAACAAATTACTTGCTACTTGTTTCTCCTTTACTTTTCATTAGGGTTTTGTGTGCATTTTTAAATCATGTGTATAGATAAGAATTGGACTATATATTTTGTTCCAGAAAGTAAAAAATAAGAACACATTATGTTTTTTAATTGTTTTTTGTCTTTCTTTTTTTTTTTTAATTTTTTTTTAACGTTTATTTATTTTTGAGACAGAGAGAGACAGAGCATGAGTGGGGGAGGGGCAGAGAGAGGGAGACACAGAATCCGAAACAGGCTCCAGGCTCTGAGCTGTCAGCCCAGAGCCCAACGCGGGGCTCGAACTCACGGACCGTGGGATCATGACCTGAGCCGAAGTCGGCCGCTCAACCGACTGAGCCACCCAGGCGCCCCCTTAATTGTTTTTTGAATGTTTGTTTATTTTCGTAGGAGAGAGAGACAGAGTGTGAGCAGGGGAGGGGCAGAGAGAGAGGGAGACACAGAATCGGAAGCAGGCTCCAGGCTCTGAGCTGTCAGCACAGAGCTCGACGTGGGGCTCGAACTCACAAACCGTGAGATCATAACCTGAGCCAAAGTCGGACGCTTAGCTGACTGAGCCACCCAGGTGCCCCTAAATGTTTCTTATATTACACAAAAAGTGCATTGGGAGTGGTAGGGTTGAGATTTGCTGTGTTATGCCCCTGTGATGAACTACTATGTTTCCAGACGTCCAATAACTTACGGCAAAATACGGTGAAGTGCTTCAAAGGGTTGTTGTAAAAATTAAGTTCTTTCCATGAGGTAGAGCACAAACTAAACAATCGGTGTTCCCAAAGCTACAGTTGAAAATCGTTTCATGGAAAACGTTTCTTCACAAAATTACTACCAAGTAAAACGAAGGGCACTATCACCAGTATGGACTCTCAAAAATGAAAATTACCTGTATACGTGGGTATACACAGGCACAGAAAAAAAGATTAGAAAGATATACATCAAAATGTTCATCGTAATCCCATCATTCAGAAACAACCACAGCTTTTCATTTAAAAAAAATTTTTCTAACTTTCCAAAACAAGCTTTCTATAGTAAATATGGACTATTATTGTAAAAGAAAAAAAAAAGAAGGCATTACAGCTGACCCCTGAACAGGATAGGTTTGAACTGCACAGGTCCACGTACATGTAGATTTTTTTTTTAAATATAAATACAGTACAATACCGTGAATGTATTTTCCCTTCCTTATAATCTGCTTAATATTTTCTTTTCTCTGGCCTTAATTTAGTGTAAGAAGACAGTGTATATAATACATATACAAAATATGTGTTAAACAACGGTTTATGTTACTGGTGAGGCTTCTGGTCAACAGTAGGCTGTTTGTAAAGTGTTTGGGTAGGTAAAGGTTAACAGTGCATTTTTGACTGTGTAGGAGGGGGTACCAGGGCTCCGAACCCCAGGTGGTTCAAGGGTCAACTATGTATTTTTTTTTAACATTTATTCATTTTTGCGAGAGAGACAGAGAGAGAGAGACAGAGAGAGAGAGAGAGAGAGAAAGAAAGAGAGAGAGAGAGAGACAGAACATGATCTGAGATCTGAGGAGGGGCAGAGAGAGAGGGGGACACAGAAACTGAAGCAGGCTCCAGCCTCTGAGCTGTCAGCACAGAGCCTGACACGGGGTTAGTGTCCCACAAACCGTGAGATCCTGACCTGAGCTGAAGTCAGACGCTTAACCGACTGAGCCACCCAGGTGCCCCTCAACTGTGTGTTTTTAAATGAGTCCTTTCACGGACAATCTAACTGCACCATCGAAGAAGTCAATTCAGAAAGTGACTTTATTGTAGTCAAACTGCTTTACCCACTAGACAGAATTTTTTTAAAAAAGCTCTTTATCCGGAGGACAGATAAATATTTGCCTTTCAGAAATGGGGATAGGATATGGCCTTCCATCTCCTTGGCAACGTTTCCAACTGGTTCTAACTGGGTGTATTTGGACAGAAAGGAACTGGGGGGATATTGATGATTAAGGAGGAAGAAGAGAAGTGGGAAGAATTCCCCTAAGGCACATTTCTGTGCTTCTTGTCTTCCCATGTCTTTACACTCGATTAGAGAGCCCTATTATGGTGTACTCATGACAAGGTCATTACTGCAGCAAATATGCACAAGCCTTAAAGACAACAAGGAAACTACGTGGGGCACTGGCCATTAGGCAATGTGTCCATCCATCTTTTCAAATGTCTGACCCACAGCACCTAGATACAGGTGTGTCCTATTTTTACGTTATTCTGCCTTCCAGTTAACGGCTCTATTTATTTGTCCAAATGACGGAGCCACCAAGACCTCACCACACAGACGGAGTGAAGACTGCATCCAAATAAGGTGTGGTGGCGGAAGGACCCAGACTTTAAATTAAGGCAGAGTGGAAACATTAATAAATGCTGAAAATGTTCAACATTAGAAAGCCCAGAAACATACGGAAGCGTCCTATTTCTGTGAATCAACACTGAATTATTTACAGTTACTAGCCATATCCATTCTTCTTGTCTATTCTTTTACCTCAAACAAAACCTCCTCTTAGCAAAGACTGCGTATTTTGTATATACTTATTACAACAAAAGGGTTGATGGGGCGGGTGGGGGAGAGGGGAGAATGGGTGACAGGCATTGAGGAGAGCACTTGTTGGAATGAGCACTGGGTGTTGGATGTAAGCGATGCATCACGGGAATCTACCCCCCAAACCAAGAGCACACTGTATACACTGTTTGTTAGCTAACTTGACAATGAATGGTATACATAAAATAAAATAAAATAAAATAAAATAAAATAAAAACAAAAATTGCACTACTGAATTAATTCAGCAATACTCTGAACTCTCCCCAAGTTTTGGATTCTGTCCCCAGAGCTCTGCATTGCAATGGTGTTCTGCAGAAAAGGTCTACCTCCTCCAAAATACACCTTTCTTTATTTTCCTCCTCTCCGTCTTTTCTTCAAATCATTAAACAGAGACCAGTTTGTTCCATTAGCAGATTCAATTACTCGAACGAATGGAAGGATGACATTCAGCCTCGCAGCTCTTCTGCTCGGTCACTGAAACTGTACAAATAAATTGAGGAAAACCCACTGTTTGTTCAAGGCAAATTAATTTTCAAACACTGCAAGAGTGGGAGATCAGGGGAATGGTGGGTGCTTGGCAGGGCTCAGAGAGATTCCATTTTGTGCTTGTCATTTTGTGTAAACATTAATTACCATCTGGGAGGCTAAGCTGTGGGCTGAAGTCTGTATCGCAAACCTCCGAGGGCCTCCAGGGCTCCTGGTAAAAGCAAAATCCTAAACAGGAAAAAATAGCCGTTGTATCTGCCAAAACACCAGCAAGCCCACTGGGAAAGCTGTGTGGGGACCAGCAGGTTAGAGGCTGACATCATCAGACAAGCTACTTTGGCTATCACCTAGGTTCCAAGATTAACCTACGACAGGCATTGAAGAAAAATCGACAGACTACAGGTCAATGTACTCAAACCTATTTCAAGTTTATTCCTCGTAAGCCTCGCACCACGAAAAGCATCCACCCTTAAGCGTACGCCCGTGTTTCTTTCTGATGCCTTAAGGCCAAAAATCTGCCTTCAGCCTTGAATGTGCAGACTGCAGCCCACTAGGATGGCTTCTGCCTACAGAATGATGTGGCCTTGAAGGTCAACCTGGGCTTGCACTGTATTTCTTTTGCAGTCTCTTAGCAAATCGGAGCAAAGGCGAACTGTTTCTCCTCCAAAAGGAGGAGAAAAGTAGACTGTGATCTGTCGGGGGTAGAGACGGGGGCATCAAAAAGTCTTGAAAAAACCCTAGAGTGTCAATGTCATATATATAATTGGCTTTTCTCACTTCATACAAAGAAAAGACTAGTGTCCCTTCGTGTGCCCAGCCCTGTGCTCGGCCCTGAGGCTACAAAGACGAACAAGAGACGGCCCCAGACTTCCAGGAGCTGGCGTAGAACAGGTACTGAGGGAAAAGTATGGAAGTGGCAGGAAACCTTCGGCCTTCTAGGTCAGTGTCTGTTATCTGTGAGGTTCAGAGATAAGCTTAGCTAATCAGAGCTAATGAAGATCTCTATATATCTTATCGATTTGGAGTTATTGATGGTAGGGCACTTTTATCCCGCTGTATGGCCCCAAGGATCAGTCTTAGGCCCAAAGCAACTGAACGGACGCCATGTGCGGGCCTGATGGGAGAGTCAAGGTATCGAAGGATAAAATCTCCAATCACGTCAGCACCCTGGAAAAACTCCAAGTATTAGTTTCAGAGAAAGCCCAAACTTTTGCACTTTGGCCTCAAAGACAGATCCCCATTATTCTTCCTTGGGTCTTCCAGCCGGCCTCCATATTCATCACCTGGACAAGATCACCTCCTGCTTGCTTTCCATCCCCCGTGCTTCTCTGCCTCTGCCCTCCAGCGGCTGGGTCTCAGTCGCCTGGCCTGTCCTCATCAGCCCTGTCTGGCTGTGGACCGGGTGCCCCCACACGACACTGGGCATGTTCACACACACAGGCACAGCCACCTTTAAAACCAGTGCCCACTCTGGCGCCTGGGTGGCTCAGTCGGTTGAGCATCCGACTCGTAATTCCATTTCGGGTTGTGATCTCGCGGTTCGTGGGTTCGAGCCCCATCTTGGGCTCCGCACTGAACAGCGCAGAGCCTGCTTGGGATTTTCTCTCTACTTGTCTCTCTGCCCCTCCCCAGGTCACACAAACACATTCTCTCTCTCTCTCTCTCAAAAGAAATTAATAAACTTCAATAAAAATAAAATAAGATTAAATGTTTTTTAAAAAAAGCAAAAAAAGAAAAAGAAAAAGAAAAACCTAACAAGATACTTCTGGGTTCTAACAAGGGAAAGTTCTAAAAGGACTTTCAACCCCAGGTCTGTATTCATGCAACACAGCCTGCCTGCTCTCCATAAACAGCAAATCTAAGGAACAAGGCTCTCACCCTAACAAAAGCCACAGCACACATTCCTTAGACTGGAGGACAACAAGGAGCCCATTTGCTTATTTTGGAAGTTCTCCAGGAGGTGGGACCAAAGCACTGAAAACGAATTACAACTTTAGGTGTTTGGTTTGAGAAACAGTCTTCCTGGTACCTAATCATCCTATCTTTCACACGCAGAACAATCAAGTGAGGCTGTGAGGGAGAAGCAAAGAATGTGGCAAGACAGCCCTCCCCCAACATTTTCATTGCTAAGGAAAGTGAGGACTCCAAAGCTGTCAAGCTTACAGATCTGTTTGCAGACGTGACACCTTCCTCCTATACCGTGGCTTGCTGCTAACTTCTAACGTCTTCGCCTGAGGGTTTCCTGTCCACAGTCAGAAAGGGCAATAATCGTGAGGCTAATCTGATCCTGGTCACCTTCTGAGGCTTTGGTGTATCGTGTCCTTGGCATTTGGTCTTTTACTGGAATAAGCAACCTTTCTTGGATCTGTACATGTCTGTGGTATTAACACGTTCATGATATGGGGCCAGGGAATGAGACATGTGGCCAGTAACATTCACGCTCTAAGAGGTCAGTGTGCCCGTCAAGGTTGGCAAAGGTTGGCTTGTAGGGTTTAAACCTTATTTTCAACACTCTGAATTCTACCAAAGATGATTTTCTCAAGGACAAAGGTAAAAAGCCACCAGTACCAAAGATGTACTGAAATTTTATCAAGCACTCTAACTTCTTGCTTTGCACACTGTGACCCGTTTTACCTGACTTCAGGCACAGATTAGACAATCACTGGGACCCTGAGTAAAGAGGCTGGGATGGGGGGTATGAGGACGGGAAGTTAGAATTTCCCTCCCGTGAGTCGAGTCTATCCTAGGTTTTTCTCAGCTCCCTGGCCCTACATACAAATACTCCCCGGCCCCGTTTCTTCTTAACCTTCCGCAACGCAGGGATGACGTAAGTTCCAGTCAACACTGGCTTATTCTCTCACTGCTTCAGAGTCTGCAACTAATGCACACTTCATCCTTCTAGAACGTGAGTGTCACCTGCATCATCCAACATCCCTCCATCTACTTCTTTTCCCTCAAAACCACCTTCTCCTCAGGGTCCAGGTATCAGAGAGAAGGTCTCAGGTTACCCTAGTATGCAGGAGTGAAGCGAACCTTTGTGATTCCTCATAGTGGCGAGGAAGTTTTTCTGTTCTGGAGAGAAGGGAGGAGGGGATCACAGATGCAAGGCAGGTGGACCACTCTGGCCCCTGCTGTGCCCTGAGAGCTGCAGAGGAAGAGGGGGAGGTTCATTCCCACGGGCACGATCAGGGCCCTCAGGTCTCTACCAAGTTCACGCTGCTGTCACTCGGTGAGTAGCAGAGGAGGAGGCTCTTCCTTCAAAGCTTCTTCAAATATCCTAAAACCAATGTTTCTGCAATGCACTGTGGGAAAACTCCAAGAGCCACTCCCATCCTGTTCTCAGCAGGTCACTGCAAGAAGTGGGTTTTGCCTTGGGAAATAGCGTGCATTCATTTGGCAAGGAAAGTTCCGTCAGCTTTCAGACATGCCCGCCCGTACTCCTGAGGACAGATGACGAATCTCCCCAAGTCTGTTCAAACAACCTGCTGTGGCCCATGGGACCTGGGTGTTGCCAAACGCCGGCAATCTGTCTGACTAGCTTATGGGTGAGCACCACAGATGCCTCTAGAATGAATCTGTGCGAGTTGCTTGTTTGTGCCTGATATCATAGAGCCTGTGATTGTTTAAAGGAGAGAGATCAGGAAAGAGAGGACTCTTGACAGTTTCTCTAAGGCACTTTTGGCTTTCTGGTCCCAAACCATCCACCCCCTCATACTATGATTCCAGGGTGTTCTACAACCTCGCTATTCCAAGTGTGGCCCCCAGATCAGCAACGCTAGCATCACCTAGATCTTGTCATAGAGTTCAATTTGCAGCCCCCGTCCATACGCAAGTCCAAGTTTGCAAAGCACTGTTCCACAGACTACTGGGAAAGCCTCAGCCGGCACCGTTGCCGAGGGATGCCATCCACAAGGTCACCAGTCCTTCAGTGTCTCCCCCTCCCAAAGGCCACTGTTGGAAATTACTTCTTCCATTCCTTCCCGGGTGGGTTCTCTACCAGCATGTAGGCTGCTGGAGGGGCGGGGTGGTGGGAGACGATTAGAAGCTGCCTCTGGTACCGGACGTAGTCATGAAAGCTCTTGTGAATTCAACAACAGCGAGCTCTTATTCGTGGTGATTATTTCCCATCCTGGCTCCATGCACATTCACCACGTAGAACGGGGAGTTACAGAGTCTTGCCTGTAAGCACGGCCGTGAGGCACCTTCAAGGCCCTGATGACTGTCCCATGGAAGAGGAAGCAGACCTTCTGCGAATGACGTCACGGGCAGAGCTAAGACCAAAGGATGTGTATTGCAGAGCAAACCTTCCACCTGTGATGGCCTCGGCTGCCATAGGGGAACAAGCTAATGTTCTAATCGGCTCTTCGCTGGGCATAGCGAGGGAGCACTCATGTCAAGAATGACCATGACAAAAACTCTGAGGAGTTAGTTGTGGAACGGAGACTGGACTACATGACTTCTGAGATCCCATGAGTTCCCTAACAAGCCGCTGGTAGCATGCCCCTGGGAAGAACAGAATCATTTGTGTACTTTCCTTTCTCCCGTTCCAGAACTCAGTCTTCTCAAACATTTCACCTGTAGGTTAACAAACACTATGCACTTGATTTGTACGGATTTTGACACACGCCACATCTTAAGTTATAAACTAAGGATCCCTACACCAAAGAGTTTTCTCAAGGAGCAGAAGGAGAAAATCTGCTTATTCCCCGCCGTGACTTTTGTGAAGCTGAAAGAGGTTTTTAAAACTGGGGTGTGTGTTTGTGTGGGGGTGTATGGGAGGGGGGGTGTTGCTCTGTTCCCTATATTTGAAATATTTTATCTTTTTTAGGGAACATGTCTACCAATCCTTACAGTGATTTTCTATAAACCATCCATGTTTTATATCCTCAATTTTCATCATTTTATATCCTCATGTTTTCATCATCCTCAATTTATCCTAGAAAGAGGAAACATGCTCAGATACAAAATTTGAAGCGCCGGGTCGATAAGGCAGTCCAGGAAGGCAGTGAGGAGGACACGGCCATCGGCCTTTTAGAAACTACCTATCCGTGGGGCTCCACAGAGGAATGGCTGGCACTCTGGACTCCGAAACTACCTGTCTGCTTGACTTGCCTCTCAAATCTGAAATGCTACAACCACTCTCCAGAAATAAACCGTGGGAAGTTGTAATAACTGTCCTCGGGAACTGGAGTCAGTGGCCAAAAAACCGTAGTGTTGCCTCCCAGTTCCAACTATAATCCCGGAAGGCAAATGTCCCAAGTGGAGGCTTGCAACTTGGGCTGTCGCAATGGCTTCCACCCTCCTGCAATTACCTGAACTTTACCTTCAGAAATGTCTTCAAACCGGAGTAGCAAAAGGCAAAACACGGCACCCGTTTTGTTTCTTTTCCAAATTCCCCAAGACCGCGTGCACCTGACCGTCCCACCATCATCCCTGGCTCAATGTGACTAAAATCGAGTCTATCCCTGCCTCCTTCCACTCTGGCTCCCCCCGTACCCACCATCAAAGCTCAGAGTCATAGCACTTATCTATTTGCAGTCCCCCTTAACTTATCCCTAAATATTAATAATTCGGGTGTGAATTATTGCTTCCGAGGCCATTTAACACAAAGGAACCAACGGTTACAGAATCTGCTGCTCCCCAGCAGCCCGAGTGAGCCTTTGAGATATAAACCAGACCATGCGGTCATGTCAATCCGGTTTGAAACCCTCCAATGGCTTCTCCCCACACGTAGAATAAAGCCCCAGCTCCTCTCCATGGCCCTCTGTTGTACTCTTGCTCTGTTCCGGATAAGCACCCAGGATTTCCGTCTCCGGCTCTGTCCCCTCTACACACATACAGGTGCTTCTGAATTCTGCCTTTCGAAGCCCTGTTTTAGTCAAACGACCTTGCTAAACCTTCTCCAGGCACCAGAGCCCCTGCCCCCCCTCCCCCGCCCCAACCCTCTGAAGAACTTCTAGAGACTAAATGCCCAGGGAACTTACTAGGCATTTACTCTACTGGTGTTTTAGTACGTGTGACTAGTTTCAGAGAGGAGGAGGGACCGCTTAAAATCTGTGCCTTCATTTCAATCCCAAACACAATGCCTTCCATATATAGTGAGTACTTGGCAAATATTTGATTTCTGTAGCCACATAATAATCAATTTACAAAATCTAAGTAAGTTTCTTTATATCTGCAATTCAAAAAGAAAAAAAAAACGCTATAATGAGAAAAATACTCAATAAACAATTACACATTAAGCCAGAAAAATCATGTCTCTTTGGAGTCATTTCCATAATTGAACATTATACTGCAATAAAATAATAGTATATAACACAAGCAAATGTAAAATAATTGGAAGCTATTATGAAGTTTAAGCATCCATTTTTGATATATAATAAAACTAATGTTCTATTTTGAATCATAAAAGATTCTAATAGTTTTGGGTTTTTTTTTTTTTTTCCTATAACAAAACAAAAGCAGGGCAATCCAAAGCACATCATGTTAAAGGAGGAATATCTTAATAATCGAAGGTAGGTAAAGCCTCTTTAGGAATATGCTTGGGGAGTCTGGGTGGCTCAGTCAGTTAAGTGTCTCTCTCTCTCTTTTTTTTAAGGTTTATTTTTTATTTTTGAGAGCAAGAGAGCACAAGCAGGGGAGAGGGCAGAGTGAGGGAGACACAGAATCCGAAGCAGGCTCCAGACTCTGAGCTGTCAGCACAGAGCCCGATGCAGGGCTTGAACTCCCAAACTGTGATATTGGGACCTGAGCCCAAGTTGGACGCTTGACTGACTGAGCCATCCACTGTTGATCTCATTTCAGGGTCTTGACCTCAGGGTTGTGAGTTCAAGCCCTGCACTGGAGCCTACTTAAAAAAAAAAAAAAAAAAGGAATATGCTTGTGGTCTGCATGCTGTCTACAGACTTTATGAGTACAAATACACAGTTTTATGTGTATTGAGAAAATGTGAAAATGTACATGGCTTCACTTGGGGACTAGTCATAGGGAGGTGTCAGAGGATTTTTATTTTTCACCTTTTATCGTATTTACACTTGCATCAGAACACGGTTTAAATCCACAAAGGTGATACAGAGTCAAGTAACTGTGCAATGGGCCTAATATACTCAATATGAGAAAACCAAAGCAAAAAACCTTTTCAAAATTAGCTAAACAGAACTGCTAAGAACTACATAGACAAATCACCCAGCAATGAAACATCAAGCACCAATAAATGCCGGTAAGAATGCTGCAATCATGGGGTCCAAAGTACATGGGGTTGAAGGGGGACAGGGTTTTGTCCTGGAAATCCCTATGATGGCAAACACACACACACACACACACACACACACACACACACACCCCAAAACTGAAACAAGGGGGATAAGATGAAGGTTTATAGAATAAAGTCTTCTACAACAAGGCAAGGGGTAAGAGTTAATTTCTTAAGCTGCAAAAAACCCCCTGCGGATTGAAAATACAATTGTTGAATCACCCTTTTCTTGAGGAAACGCATCGAACACGAAGGAAGAGGAAAAGACAGCAAGACCCGTTTTGCCAAATCAACTCAAGAACACTTAGAAGGGTAACCTGAAAGAAATTCTTCTCGTCCCCAGCTCGTTCACCCGACCTCAAGTACCGTTGAAATCTGAGATCTCGATTCTGTTGGAGGTAAAAGGTCCTCCCAAAGGAGAAAATCACCACTCGGAAGATTGCTGCCCGGTGATGATTCCCGCGGGCACCCCAGGCACTTGAACTGAACAAAGACACAAGGACATCTCAGAGCCTAAATGACAGCGTCTCCCAGTTCGTGGGGCTGTTCGCACTCTGCAACAGTCTTTCCCCAGCTCGTCCGCTGCTGCACCCAAGCGCCCTGCTCGGTCTGACAAGGGCACGCCCCCAGCAGCACGTGGAACTTCACCGCTACTCCCTGTGCTCACAGAGGCCACGTTGGCTGACGGAACTGAAATGTGCCCGTTTGAAGATTTCCTCCTTGTTCAGGTGCCAAGGAAGGCTTTCAATCAATCTGAAAGCAGAACTGAAGGCCATTCTTAAGTCCTGACCTTGAAGACGGGAGGACTGGCTTAGAAAGAGCAAGATAAAACAGAGGGCACTGGGCGAATGTCCCCAGACTGGAAATGTGCTGGCCCACAACCTAGTCCGCTCTGCCAGAGACAAATGGCTGGAAGTCATTTCACCCCTGGAGTCTATTTTTAACCGCCGACACTGGTCAGTGTTTCTTTAGACCTTGATTTACTCAGATCTATAAACTGCTTTATTTTAACCACCACGCTTAGTGCACCTGATTCCAGGTGAAACTGGGGGTTTTCAAAGCATTGGGTCTAGAATTCAAATATCCCCTGAGAATGCCTACCTCCCAGGTTTAAAACAAAACTTACCTCCAAAAAGTGAGAATTTAAAACTGCTTTGCAAACAGTCAGGGCTCAAAATACACTGGTTTATTTCCTCTCCTATAGGAAAGGCGGGGACGCGAAGAATTTCTTTCAGGTTACCCTTCTAAGCGTTCTTGAGTTGATTTGGCAAAACGTGTCTTGCTGTCTTTTCCTCTTCCTTCGTGTTCCGCTGCAGCGATGCGTTTCCTCGAGAATGATCATTCACCCCACACTTTTAACCATCCCCTCCTGCTTTCTTCAAGTGCCACCCCGTATCTTTGGTTCAATTTCTTGTACACTAGAAATGACCAAGTCAGGCAAAGTGGCCAAGGCCAACGGGCCTGCGGGGCCCTTGCTAAGACTATGATTTCCACACAAAGGTGCGCTTCAGACACAATTTTCCAGCCAGTCAGTCAGTGTTGGGGACTGGGGGGGAACAGATATAAACAAAATAAAACCCATCAACTGGAAAAAGAAAGCGTGTCCTGCCTAGAGGCAATGAAATCTTAATCCTCTGTAATGCACCACAAATTCCACAAACATAACCAGGGATGTGTTTCCTTCAAAACCCCAGATCAATTCACGGCAAATGCTTAAATCTTTTTGAGTACAAAGAAACACAGTTTTCCGTCTGCCCTAACAAAGACATGTAATTATAGAGCATGCGGTCTGAAGAAGACACAACTTGGTGAGCTTGTGCAGTGCCAGATTTTATAGGTAAACACTAATGAAACAATGGGAAGTGTGTTTATGAATAGCAACTCCATGAATAAATGGAGAGGCTGAAATAATGTAAGTTCAGTTTAGACTTCTCCCCTAAATGAATGGAACTTATATCTGCCTTATGATACGCTTTGGCGAGGAGAGGCAGTAAATATATTAACAGTTCAGAAATCAACTGGATTCACGTCCTGGCTTTGTCGCTCATTGGCCCAGAACTTTGAGGAAATCACTTCACCTCTTAGAGCCTTGGTTTCCTCATCTGAACTGAATAGAAGCCTGGGCCTCCTGATTTCTGGGGTTCTTTCCAATTCCAAGAGTCTGTGATCATATTGGCACATTAGCCTATTTTTAATTAAGGCCATCAACAAGTCACAACCATGTGAGTGATAGGAGGTGAAATTTTATTTTTAAACCAGAAATGGGATGGGTAAAGTACAAGTCTTTCCTCCATGCTGTTCCTTTTTTGTTTTGCTTTGTCTTGTTTTGAGTGAAAGCAGGGAAAGGACAGAGAGAGAGGGGGAATCTGTCTCCGCTCAGGGCGGAGCCTGACGCGGGGCTCGATCCCACAACTGTGAAATCATGACCTGAGCCAAATTCGAGTCGGACGCTTAACCAACGGAGCCACCCAGGCGCCCGGAAGTAAGAGCTATTCAAACTCTAGCTTTCAAATTGTAGAGAAAGGTGCTAAATGTAACAAGAAACCAGACTCATAAAGGGCTGCACACCACTTGTTTTGAAAACATGAATTTGTTCCACCGTGAATGTTGGGTTTGCTTACGGGCAGATCCTCCCTGCAAGAAACACTAGGTGAGGGGCACCTGCGTGGCTCAGTTGGTTGAGCATCTGACTCTCGATACTGGCTCAGGTTGTGATCTCGTGGTCGTGGGATCAAGCCCTGCATCAAACACCAAGGCGAATGTAGAACCTGCTTGGGATTCTCCCCCTCTCTCTCTCTTCCACTCTTGCTCGTGCTCTCTCTCTCTCTCTCTCAAAAAACAAACAAACCAAGAAACACGAGGTGAATGCGGAAAACAGCACCAGGCTGAACCAAGCCCACAGTGAACCACCATTCACCACACTGAATGCTCACGTTTCAAACTCCTGCCTGATACCCCGGGGCTCCCTGTACATTTGGAGCTCACCTGTCCACGTCTGGTGTCCCAATTTTCCACCTCTTCACGATAACGCGTAAGCTGCAACCCAACATCCGCCTCCACAAGCCACCTTCAGGCCTTTTTCAAGGCAAATGCCATATTCGTTGTAGCATTTATGTATTTGTCTCTTATCACTTAATGCATGTAAAACTACGTTACCATTTTTATAAGGTTCCTATCTTTTAAAATTTTTATTTATTATATTTTTTAATGTTTATTTATTTATTTTGAGAGAGAGAGAGAGAGAGGGCAGGCGTGGGGAGGGGCAGAGAGAGAGAGAGAGAGAGAGGGAGAGAGAGAATCCCAAGCAGGCTCCCAACTGTCAGCGCAGAGCCTGATGTGGGGCTCAAACTCATGAACTGTGAGATCGTGACCTGAGCTGAAATCTAGAGTCGGACGCTCAGCCAACTGAGCCACCCACCCAGGCGCACCCCTATAAGGTTCTTACTTCAAAAAAAAAAAAAAAATGTCAGTGATGAAATTTTTGTATTCCTAACTCATTTTATCCCTAAGCCCTACAGTTCCAATTATTCCATTGTGCACAGCACAGTGATTTTTTTTAGGAACATATAAGCAACGTTGCAGCAGAATGGACTATGCATGACAGGGAGAACCTCCTCGTACAAAGAATGTCAAAGAATGGATCAATAGTCAGTCCAGGGCAGAGTCTAGGGCAAAGTTTCTACCGCGCTGCGAAAGGCATCCAGGTACTGTCCTCTTCGACTTACTTAGCAATGAACTTATTTACTACCAGGCAGAAATTGAGAGAATGAATATTTTTGAATTATTCACTCAACGCAAATAGAGTAAGCCTACTCACTCTAAGCTAAGTGTTGGAGGGAGAGGAGAAAGATGATGATAAGATAGGATTACTCTCCTGGAGGAACTCATATCTGAATGGAAGAAAGACATAAATAGCTATCATGTAATGTAGCAAAAGCTCTAATAAACGTAGCACTAAGTCCTCTGCAATCTCAAAGGAAGGAAGGACTAACTCTCAATGACAGAAATATGAATCCTCAAAGCTTAACAAGCTGAAATAAGTGATGGGTTAAAAGAAAAAACAAAAATAAGCAAACACACCCCAAAGGAACTACAACAGCACCAATTGTTAAGTGTGTACTTAAAATCTTTAGGTCTTTTAAAAATCTGCCCCTAGTAAGCCTTGCCTCTCCTTTCCTTTACTTGAAAACAGCCGGTACTTGCATTCATTTTGTGGTAAGCTCCAATCAGCCCAAAGCTATTCTAATGCAAGTTTTGGCTGCCTTAATAGAAACGTATCACCGAGCAAACAGGGGTGATAGGTACTGGTTACACCACATCGGGAGCATCAAGTTCTGCAGACCTTACTCTAAGGGGGCCGTAGGTAAGCTGGAACGAATTCAGAGGATGACGGACAGAATCAAAGCCTTGTCTCCTTGGTACTGGCTGCAGGAAGGGGGAAAGGGAGGAGGGCAGGAAACAGGACAGGAGGGCAGGACAGAGGCTGTCTTTGGAAGAGAAAGTAGACTTCTCTTACGTGGCTCCAAGGGGAAAGTGCTCCATGGGAAACAGACGTCAGCCCAAGAAAGACGAGACTTTTGTAGCAGGCTGCCTAAAGACAGAACGGAGCTCCTGGAAAGGTGTCTCAGGGGTGTTCAAGCACAGGCTTTGTGACCAGCTGGCGTGGAAGCTACAGCCAGAAGATTTACAAACGCCTGATCTTTCTCAGATCTTTCCCCAGTCAAAAGTTTCCATGATTCCAGTTATTAAAAATTGGCTTCCTGATTCTAAGGCAAGCTACAATTCTTCTCCACCTCCTAACTTTAGAGCCAGACACGAAAAGCATGCCGTCTGGTGCTCCTTTAGAGACAAAGAGTCTATGCTACAGACAGAACAAAAAGTGTAAGAGAGGACACGAGGAGCACCCACAGGTACTCAATCCATCGTCTTTCACCTATACAATGCATCCACCGACCATACACTTTCCGTCAAAACCACGATGAGCTATCCCCCCACACCTGTCGGAATGGCTACGCTCAAAAAGACAAGAAACAAGTGTTGGCGAGGAGGTGGAGGGAAGGGACCCCTCGTGCACTGTTGGCGGGAACATAACTTGGAAGGTCTTCCAACAATTGAAAACAGAACCACCATATGATCTGGCAATTCCCCTGCTGGATTATGTATTTGAAGAAAATAAAAGCACTAATCTGGAAAGATTCTCGCACCCTCACGTTCACTGCACGTTAACAGCGAGGACACAGAAGCAGCCCAAGTGTCCATCGACTGGTGAAAGGATAAAGACGTGGCATACGGATCCCGTGGAATATCACTCAGCCATAAAGGAGAATGAAATCTTGCCATCTGCTGCAACGTGGACAGACCCTGAAGGTGTTACACGACGTGAAATAACTCAGAGAAAGATAAATCCTGCAAGATTTCCCTTACGTGGGATACCTACGAAACAAAACAAAACTCACAGATACAGAGACCAGATTGGTGTCTCCTTACAAGGAGAGGCAGGTTGAGAGGTGACATGGGTGAAGGGCATGAAGAGATACAAACTTCCAGTTACAAAAGAAATGAGTCACGGAAATGTTAATACACAGCATGGGGAATATAGGCAATAATGCCGTAGTAGCTTTGTACGGGGACAGATGGCACTTAACCGTGGTGATCAGTTTGCAACGCGCCCAAGTGTCAAAACCCACAAAATATTGTACGTACTTCAATAAAAAACACAATCAAAGACTTTTCGTTTCCTCTTCTTTGGATCCTTTAACACACACCTCCGTGAGGGCGACAAGGGCACACGTAAGGAGACAGGGTTGCCTTCACATCTCTGCACGGCTAAGCTGTGCTCTGACAGTGCCTGTGGGCTCTCTTGTGAGCCCAGGCGATTCTCAGAAGATAATTCGTTCCAACTCAAGGTGAGTGGCTGGTAAAAGCCCATCTAGATTTCTTTCTGGATCACGATTTCTGGTGTGGGTACCCAAGCCCTTCCCTCGGTTAGATGTTTCCACGGCCGGCATGTGGGGAAGACAGAAAAAGATCCGCACGGAACCCCGCTCATTCTGGTGGCACCAGAGTGCACCTGATCCTTCCAGGTAACGTGTGGATCGAAATTTCTCTACAACCGGATAGCCAAGGCAGGGCCGGAAAGGCCTCAAAAGCTTGTCAGGATGAAAGAACAACAGCAAATCGAAACTTTCCCTGGTGATGTGGCCTCCAGAAGGCAGGGGTGGGGAGGGCGACTCTGTCCATACTCGGTGCTCCACGAAGACGTGGACGACACGGAACAAGAATATTCCAGTGTGTTAAGGGCTGACGCGACTAGAAGAGCCACACAGGTGAAGATCTAACACTGCTCCTCTCCGGTTGTGAGAGACGGGATAAAATAACCTGCAAAGCGCGTGAGCATCCTTTTCCTCCCTCCACTGTGAGCCCCCACTATCCCCCGGGGACTGAGCCTGGGAACCTGGCACCTTGCATCACAGATCCCGCTGGCCACTGTCACCCCCTGCTGTCCGTCCTGGGTAGAGGCAGAGGGCTTTCCACCGCTTCTCTTCACGCCTGCCTCCTACCTCGTGCCTCGCAGCTACGCAGCTTTACGCGCACGTGGATGCCAACAAAGTGAAGAACAAACCCGACACTTCAGTACGGGGCAGGAAGGAAAAAAATGTCAATCTAAATGCTCCCGTGGAGCCTTTTCATCTGTCCACGCAGCAACACCCGTTTCTCTGACCAAGAAGACAAGACCGCCTTAAGAGTTACAAGTTCTAGCACCAAGAAAAAGAAAAGCTTAAGGTACAGAGTCGTGGAAGCACGATGTTACCCCCCGAAACTAATGGGACACTGTCTGTCAACTATACTTCAATTAACAAAAAAAAAAAAAAAAAAAGAGGGGGCACGTGGGTGGCTCAGCTGGTTAAGCGTCCGACTCTTGATGTCGGCTCAGGCCACATGAGCTCACGGTCGTGAGATCGAGCCCTGCGCTGTGCTCCGCGCTGGGCGTGGCGCCTGCTTAAGATTCTCTCTCTGCCTCTCCCCTGCTCTTGCTCCCTCTCTTTTTCTCTGAGACAATCTAACAAACAAAAAGCAGCGAGAATGGCCACGGGCTTCCCCTACAGGCCATCTCCCCCTGGGGAGAACCGCCACTCACAAGCACACTGTGCATTTACAACGTGGTGTCCGGGACTTCCCTCTAGGACACGGAGACCTGCAAGGACCTCACTTCCTGGTTCTTAGGCAAGTCTGCAGAAAGGCCCATAAATCTGCAAAGCCTTCTAACTGCACACCTGGGAGTCTGAGGATAACTTCGGCCACACCTCTTGATCTGTTTTCAGTTTACGGACTTAACCTGACCAAAAGTTAGTTCACGGGTATCCTCAGCAGAAACCTTCCGTTGGGGGTCTTTGTTAATTCCCACTTGCCTAAATTTTAACACCTAATTAATCCATCTATTGAAATGTCCTCTTTATTGCTAATTGGCTGCAGTATAATAATCTGTCTACATTATAGTATTTTACTGCCAATCACAACATCAATAAAATGGGCAATGACTTTTTTCTCTCTTCAAGGTTATCTATAGAGCCCCGGGGCTCTGAAACATGAGGGAGACCTTCTCGTCACTCCTCTGGATTTTTGGGTCATGTGAACGTCCTGTGCACCCCTGGATAATCAAGGCAGCACATAGTAGTAGAACAGTAAAGCAAAATGCATGCCGGTCCACTCTGGCGACTATCCCTTCCTTCAGAAATCACACATCAATGAGATAGAAGTGGGTATCAAAGGTCAGGATGTTTCTACCCCACACTAAAAATAACAGAGCAAACAGGCCTTCAAAAATAAATTCCTTTAGACTCAAACCCAGAAACATGATCTTCTGATTCCATTTTGATTCTAGGGACGAGGCAGAATCTACACTACAGATGTTTCTAGAAGACGCAACATTGCAAAATCTAATTTCCCAGGCCCTTTCTGCATCGACTGCTTAGGTGATATAACTAAGGGGCAGGCTGAGAAAGTCTGCTCTATGACTAAGCATGCGGAAAACGCAAGGATAACACTCTCGTGGAAACATTAGCTTGCACGTATTATCCAAATTTGTTTAACTCCTTGCCTTTTCTATTTATCACTGCTTCCTCGGGTCTCCACCAGGCATTAAAGAAGCAAGAGGAGGATAACTTTTCTCCTTGTGAGCAGTTGCGGTTAATGTTTTAGTCCGTTTAGGGAGTAACACTAGCTTGGCTGACAGAGCGATGGACTCAACAATAGTACCCCTTCTCTCTGTTAATGCGGTAGAATGACAGAGGGGGCTGGTGAAGGCCCATGATTTACAAGGAGGCGGAAGGGGTGAGGAGGTCGAGCATGGGGAACGGAAGGGCATATTTATGACTCTCTTGCACAATCAATCTACCCTATGTCTAGATCTTTCTAACAGTCAGAGATGAACTTTGTGGAAACAATCTCTTCCCAAGTATATGAAATAGGAAATAACAGCTCTGATGAGCCAGCTTTGGGAATGTAGAGCACAACGTAGACATTTCTCATTTCCAGTACAGGTCAGCGTTTCCCACCCAGTGCCCTCTTCACCATGACAAAGTCTTTCAACTCATGACCCCATCAATCAGACTCAAGCCCTCTGTAAATCGTTCCTATTTGGATGGATTAATGACGATGCATAGAAGGCACTGACCTGACATTTTTTAAAAATGGGAAGGAATTTACCTTAAAACATATAGATTATAAATACATTTTTCTTCCAACAACTATTCCAACCACACCACTCGCTTTGGAAAACTAAAGGCCTCTTCCCAAACCTTTAGGACAATAGGCAATAATATGCTTATTAAAGTGACTGCACATTTCCCTTCAGTTCCTATATCATTTGATCCGGATCATTTGATCCGGTATTTTTCCAGGCTGACATTTATTCTTCATCAGGAACATTCCTAAAGGAATGCAATATGTAATCTATAGGTTTTTATTGGTGGCTTAGTGACTTCTGGTTGCTTTTAGGTAACGCATCTTTAACTCTTCATAGAGTATTATGTTGTCTGCAAATACTGAAAGTTTGACTTCTTCTTCGCCGATCCATATGCCCTTTATTTCATTTTGTTGCCTGAATGCTGAGGCTGAGACCTTCCGGTACCATGTTAAACAGTAATGATATCTATCTAACTCGTTAGTTCATTAGAAATTTACCCTGGTATGAGATGAAGATCTAACCACCTGTTGAACAATCTTTCCTCCCGTTCCCCTCGGGTCTGTAAAGGCTCTTATATCCTACATTACATTTTTCTACGAAAATAGGATTTGTTTCACGGTCTGTTAACAGCACTGGAATATTCAGATTATTAGGACCATGATAGTCAAAATATTCTAGCTACGTAGACGTTACATAACACACACATACGTATAAATAAATACAGTGGAAGTGGTCACTTCCTCCTTCTTTGCAGATTTTCAAATCCAAACTCCACTCGCCCAAATAAAAATTTGGACGGTAACTGATCTAAACTTTCAAATTCACTCAGATAAACTTAATACTTGGCCGAACTCCACAATCTGCCTCATGCCTCGCAGAGATTTGTAACTGTCTTCATCTTAGTCTGCTAAGTGAATGGAACTGCCCTTTCAACAGGCATCCTGAGAACATGTTACTTCCCACTCCCAAGGGCTTTATTTTCCAAATGGAGGATTTCAGGAGAACACAAAAGCCCCGAAGCAAAGCCAACCCTGGGCTTCAGTTCCAGGGAGAATAACTTAGAGTACAGATGCACTCCCTGACACACGGAATGCAGACAGGTCCACGCATGTGGCCTTGGCCTGACTGGTAAGTAAATTCTCCATTAGAGCCCGAACGTCAAAGGCCAAAGCACTGCATCCTTCATAGCAAACCCATAAAACCAACAAGACCACCCCAGAAGGTCAGTGCTAGGATCCCAACCTTGGCCTAGAAGCCAGGTCTCTCACTGCCCTTCGCCACTCCTCCTGCCCCTCTCCTGAATGACTGTAGCGGCTTCTAAACAATGGAATAGAGATGTTCTGCTGCCATGTCCCTTATCCTTTCACAAGTCAATTTCCGTTGTTTCTGGATTTCAGGAAGATCCAAGTAAGGCACCCCCTCCAAACCCCCACCCCTCGAAATTCCCCCCAAACCCAGAACCCAGTGATGCGTCCGTCGCCCAGGCTTCCACGTGCAGCGGTAATCTGTTTCAGCCCTACTTTGGCAAGGCTTTCTTTGTAGACAAGGGCCACTTACCCTAAGCACTACCTGTGTTTTTCCACCTGAGGGACAGATCGAGGACTTAGTTTCCTTCTCCAGATCTATATATTCTCTCGACCTTGCGCTGAAAGCTTGTAATTACCTCCCTTACCACCTTAAAACACCAAACACTTCTTCCTTAACCTTCAACAGTGCGACACTGAACTGAAGTTGAGATAATTATGAAGCATTAAAGCAGCTCTTCTTATGACTCGTAACAAGCTCTTTCATGAGTCACTGCCTCCATTTTAAAAAGAGGCAGAGATAATGATGAACAGAGTTGAAGAATCTTGGAAAGGCAATCAAATGACTTAGGGAGGTATTATACAGCAGCTCAAACATTAACTTGGGGACTTTCACAGTTAATATACGGCTTTATTTTCTATTCTTGGAAACGGACCAATCCACGGTGTGGTCAAATGTGGAAATATTACTTCCAGTGAGCAGAAAAGAGAGAAAGTGACTATACTAGCATAGTGGTCATACCCTGCCAAGCTCACCCCCCTGACACAGGGTGTCCCCCCCGTACACAGGCCAAAACAGACATAACCCTCAGCAAACCTCATTCCGGGACAGCTTTCTTACACGTCAAAAAGGGCAGGAGCGAGGGGGAGAATGTTTCTATCTCCATAGAGACACTTCCCAGGTTGTCATGAGATCTGAATGGGCAAACATCACGGGAAACCAGCATGCACTGTGGGCTTTCGAGCCACAGGAGCACGAGCCTCCAGACCTTTGTTATCAGCTCAGCCCTGCGTTCTTGAAGTTCGGAAGGATTCTGAGAAACAAAAAAAGGTAACTCAGCCAAAAAAGACTGTGAAGCCGCTTCCATCCAAGATATAAAAGATGCTTAACAACTATTTTACAAAGCGCATCAGGGGCGCCTGGGTGGCTCAGTCAGTTAAGCATCCGACTTCGGCTCAGGTCATGATCTCTCGGTTTGTGAGTTCCAGCCCGCGTGGGGCTCTGTGCTGACAGCTCAGAGCCTGGAGCCCGCTTCGGATTCTGTGTCTCCTTCTCCCTCTGCCCCTTCCCTGCTTGCGCTCTGTCTCTGTCTCTCAAAAATAAATAAAACATTAAAAAAAAATTTTTTAAAACAAAAACAAGGCACATCAACAACAGCCTGCACATATGTGATAAAGTGATTGCAGGAAATGTTAACAACTGCAGAGTTCAGGTGGATGGGGGTGCGTGTTGGTGAGGCTGCGAGTGGAGAAGGACACAGGTGTCCACCATACAATGCTCTGGATTGTTCTGTATGTTTGAAAACTTCCACACAAAATTATTGGGAGAAAATCATCCAGACAGTTGGCATCTTCAATATCGTGTGGGACTTGTGTGCAACAGATTTGCTAAGCTCCACAGAATGTTCTATTTATGCAACAGAAACATTCCCCGGCTTGGAATGGTGGGAAATATGATCAGTAAACACCCGTCGCTCTAAGCCTTCCAGAGTCCTAGGCAACATCCCATCTAAGATGCCCTTAAGCTGCAATTACTTCTGCAGATGGAGATTTCCCTCCGTCCCCTCCTTTGCAGAATTAAATGTTCAGGAGGCTAACCTTTTTCTGTACTTCTCTGCTGTCTCAGATCATTAAAAATCTAGGGTGTAAATGTTTATTATTCTTGCATGGTGCATAAACCAATTTCTACCCAACCCGCAATACTGAGTTCTAATTAACAAAGTGATTAGGCTGTGCAGCCCCGTGGGAATGGCAGAAGATGGGAAGTTGGAGAAGCCAGGTGTGAGGCCAGCCTCCGCGGGCGAGTGGCCGCCTCTGAGCACGCGGCCTCCTCGGGGACAAAATGGAGGTCACACGTGCCACATCTCCTCCAAGTGTTTGTTCTGAGCGTAGGTAACTATAAATACGTGTATTGATGACACAAAGAAACGAGAAAGCACTTTGAACACTGTGACGCGTAATCCGCTGCAGTCCGGTTCCTAATTTACTTTGACCGGCTTTTGCACCTGTTTTGGAAAACGGTGCTTGCTTTTTCCATATCATGCGCAAACAGTTGCTAGCATTCAGAGTTTGGGACCTGGTGGTGTAACGATTGGCGAGGGGGAGCCAAAGGGAAGGCTCGGGGCCTGCCTGAGCCTCCTCACCAGGCGGAACACCAAGTGGGTTAAGGGAGAAGCAGGCGGGACAGGGCGGGTCAAAGGTCACCGGATAAAGAGAACTTAAGCTGAACGCTCCCCCGCCCCCAACGTTTCTGTCAGGAGAGCAGACCTTTCGGGAGCAGACAGACACTCAGCGTGCGAGGCTGGGGTCTGGACACGGAACACCACTGGAAGAGATGGGCCCGGCTACATGTCAGTGTCTGGAGGTCATCCCAGGAGCCTCTGTTGCTCTCTCAAATGGGCATCCCAGCCTCCGACACCTGGCCTTTCTCTGGGCAAGCCCTCAGGAAATGGAAGCCGCGCTACCCATGAGGAGTCCTAAGGTTACAGGTGGGGCGCGTGAGGTCGGCCACAAATTCTGACGCACAAAGCCAAGGGGCCAAAGTCCTAGCAGAGGCATATGTTTAGGAAACACGCTTACGGGCCTTCATTTTCTTACTCAAATGCAACGGCTGATCCTACACCAGCCCCTGTCCTGGAGGGGGAAATGCCATCAAGGTCATTGTGTCAGGGGGTGGGTGGTGATGAGGGGAGCAGACAAAAGCATCACATCAGTGAGAAATTTCCTGGAGGTGGTGACCGTCCTGTGGCTATGTGAGAGACTCTTCCTAAGAATTGAGAGAGTATTCTTAAGAAATACTCAGTGACCTGGGTGGCGTTAAACGGTCCTCATTTACGTAGCTTGCCCTCAACTGGTTCAGAACAGAATTGCCTATTCGAGTGTATGTGCAGGCAAACTTCAGAGACAGAGAGAGACAGAGACAGAAAGAGAGTATCAGAATAAATCAAATAGAGCCAAAAATTAAAACGCGGAGGAGAATATATGGATTTTGTACTATTCTTATTCTTGCAAATCTTTGAGATCATTCCCAAATGAAAAGTAAAAAGAGAAAGGTGGAGGAGGAAAGGGAGACAGTGGAATGGCTCTGTGACAGTTACTTGGAGTGGATCATCACTGAAAGGTGGTAGAAATTGAGCGATCAGTCTTGTTAGATGTCCTTAAACTAACACATGACCAGACAAAACAAAACAAATGCTTCAGGAGACATTACCAAGAAAGCGCAAAGACAACCCAGAGAATGGGAGAAAACATGTGTCAGTCACAAATATGATAAGGGTTTAGGATGCAGAATATATAAAGAACGGTTACAGCTCAATAAAATGGAGACTAATTGCCCATTTAAAAGCGGGCAAAGGATTTGGTAGACATTTCTCCTAAGGTTCACAAAAGGCCAATAAGCCCATGGAAAGATGCTCCACATCCTTAGCCTACCAGGGAAATGCAAATCACAGTCACAATGAGATCCCACCCCACACCCAGCTCAGAAAGACCATGGATAACAAGCGTTGGCAGAATGTGGACAAATTAGAACCCTCGCACGCTGCTGCGGTGGGAACCAAGACTGGTGCCCTCGCTTTGGAAAGAGGTGTGGCAGAGCCACAAGAGGCTAAAGTGTAGTGTTCACAAACGACCCAACCATCATGCTGCCAGGAAACGAAAACTTGTCCACACAAAAACCCCGTGCACGAATGCTCGTAGCAGCATTATTCATGACACAGAAACAGCCCAAACGTTCAACTAAGGAATCGAAAAGCAAAATGTGGCATCTCTCTACAATGGAATATTATTTGGCAATAAAAAAATAAAGTGCAGATACAGGTCACAACATGGGTGAACCGTGAAAAAAGGCTAAGTGAAAGAAATCAGTCACAGAAGAGCACATAACCATATTCCATTCATATGAAGTCCAGAACAGAGATACAGACACAGAAAAATTAGTGGGTGCCGAGGGCTGAGGGACAATGCTAGGCTTAGGGGGTAACTTCTCCAACGTTAGGTGCCTTTCGGGTATAAAGACAGTGTTCTAGAATTTATTATAGTGAGAGTTCCACAACTTGGTGAATATACTAAAAACCACTGGATTGTTATCTTAAAAGAGTGAATTTGGGGGCACCTGGGTGGCTCAGTCACTTAAGTGTACAACTTCAGCTCAGGTTATGATCTCCTGGTTTGTAGGTTTGAGACCCACATTGGGCTCTGTGTTGACAGCTCGGAGCCTGGAGCCTGCTTCCGATTCTGTCTCTCTCTCTCTCTCTCTCTCTCTCTCTCTCAGTCCCTCCCCAACTTGTTCTCTGCCTCTCAAAAATAAATAAAGGTTAAAAAAACTTTTTTAAATAAAAAAAGAGTGAATTTTATGGTATGTGAATGCTACCAATAAAAAAAACAAATGGTTGTCTTATTGCTAGTTAGTGCCTAGGGATGGGCAGACAGGGTCACACAATCTACAATAAGAAGTAATTAAGGGTTCATGGCCTTGGGTTTATACTAGTCACAGAGCGCTAACAAGTTTCCAACTTCTAAATCTCTGGAGGAGGAGAGCATATAAGGCCTGGCTTCTATACATTTCTAAAGTCTTCTGAGTCTCAGAATAAAGAATTTCCCCCAGCTTTGTCATCTATGACATGGAAATAATTCAGTAATTCAACGGTTGCAGACGGACCGCCAAGTTTCAGGGACTGATGCTAAGAATTCGCAGAAAAGTTAAGACCTGAACCCTGACCAGAAGGATCTCCTAACTTATCATCGGAAAGACCTGAGGGCCTGAGGGCCTTCGGGGCTCTGGGCTCCTGACCAGGAGGGCACTGGGGAGTGGAGAGCTGGAGGGGCACAGAGGGAAGGCACTGTGGGTACATTACGGTGCTGACCATCAATGGTACCCTAACCATCCGGCCCCCGGACCATTCTCAGGATCTCCACCCCCACCTCAGAGGTCTGTAAAAGCTCTCAAAAGCACCAGAAGAAACAGAAGGAGATGGAAGGTGTGGCTGACATTTTCACCCCATTTGGTAAATCCCTGTTCTCAAGTGCAGAGCAGGTCTTAGGTTCACAAAGAACAGAGAGCGCTCCTCCCAGCCCAGCGTGTCCTGGCTGGTGTGCTGCTGGCCTTTCCTGCTGGCCCCTGGGGAGAAAAAGCACTTCTGGGGATAACTGGGTGAGTCCTTCCTTTTAATCAGGGAGCACTGTTTGAGGAAACAGTTGCGGGGGGGTTGGAGGGGAGGGAGGAAGAAAGTTAACAGATCAGTTAAGGATGCATTCTTCATTTGGGCCACACACAAAAGTGTTAAATGTAAATCTCCCTTCTTTGGTAAAATTACCGATTAGGAAAACTGTCCAAGGCACAATGTGTGCAAAGCTCCTTCAAGATGGGCTCTGAAATGGACGAGGCTCAGTCTGGATGAACTCCATCGAACCCTCTAAGACCCTCAAAGGGTTTTTCAAAAAAAAAACCCCAAAACCACAAGGATAAATTAAGGATTCTCTTCTAACTTTGGCTGGTGTAAAGCATTAAAAAAAAAGAACAATTCCTTTTTAAAATCTCTTGGCAATTTGGAGCCAAATATCAGGAGAGCATCACAAGGCAAACCAAAAGGTTTATTTGTTTCTGCAGGTAAGCGATCCCTCCAATTATGTGGGTCACTTTGCGTAAGTGCTCTTTGTGAGATGACCGAAGACAGTAGATGAGAAAAAAAAGTGCCTTCGAGATATCAGGAAAGTGTTTAAACATTCGGTACATTTTGTTTTAATTTTCTTAAAGACCAGATTCTGCCTACGAGTGTTTTTTTTTGTTTTGTTTTGTTCAACTGTGCCTAAAAAGAAATATTCACATACAATTTTTCCATCTACTTCTGAATTGGTTCAAGAGGGAAATCAAGAAAATTCAGAGTTATAAACAACTACACCAGCCAATCCCTTTATGGGTGAGCTGAGCCATGAAGATTAAATCAAGAGCAAGCTCGAACCCGGGTCAGAACTCTCATCTGCTCATGGCCTGGTCAGCACCTTCCTGCTGTTCCAAAATGCCTTCAAGGAACCTCACCCTGGTTTAAGGACAAGTCTCCCACAGGGAACAGAGGCAGGTGAACAAATAAAACTATTTGCATTTCCCCTTTATTGGTTCCAGACTATGGTTTGGATAATGTAATTACCTTTAAGATTTTTTTTTTTTTTTTAAATGACTGGCTTCTTTTCTCCGGAAGAAATCAATGACTGCCTTCAGGAGTTTGCCTTTCTCAAGTTCAAGTTTACCAAACGACAGATTCCTTTGACAGTTCAAACTGTGTAAACTGGTGACAGAATCCTAGATACTCTCATGCTACCTGGCACCACAAAGCCCACACGTCTGGGACTCACTCCGCTCTCTTCTCTCTCACTGACGTCGAACACTTTGGAAGCCAGCGCATGCCCGGGTGTGGGGTTTTAACTTGTTAGGTCAGGTCCGATGTTTCATGCTAACTTATAACCAAGGCATATACCTTAGGACACGTTAGGTGATTAAGGTGATTAAGTAAGGTGGTCTGGAGACACAGATCGTGAATCTGAAATCGTGAACGTGTAAGTTTTACCAACACCCTGGGATGAACAGGCTTTGGGGGCTGTAACATATGGGGCTGTGGCCCCTTTGGCCCGGTACGACAGCAATCTGAACACACACTTGGGTGCAGTTACTCTTACTCTGGTATAAACGTGCAGGTTCCTGCATGCTGGCCCCGAAGGAACGGCCTAACCTGCTCAGAATCGAAAACTGTCTTTGTATTCCCACCAGGTGGGGTGGAAATAACCCTTCTCCCCTTAGACACCGCACAGGTTAGGAAAAGAGTCACCTGGGCAACAATAATGTTAATACTCGGCCTTCACAGATTCCACGCTCATTAGTCCTAATTGGTGAGGAGGGGGAAGACAGAAGGCTGGCCTTCAGACAAACGCCGAGAACCAGGCCCCTGAGGCTTCTTCACAAGTACCCGCCCTTAGAATCTACCTGATCAAACACAACAAAAGCTGGGGAATTGGCTTTGAGATGCTTTAAAATAAGATAATCCAGCCGTGTTATCCTTTACACCTGCTTCTCAGGAGAACAAAAGCACGAGATCCACTCTCAATACAGGTCACCGGGGTTCCAGAAGATGCTAGTGTGTTTAAGCCTCTCTGACTTGACAACATTATCCTCTAAACGGGGGGATTAAAGGGTCTTGGGTGCACCAACAGCAATAAGCTGGACAGGGCCTCTGGATTTCTTGACCACTTAAGATTTTATCTTCTCAAAATTTCTGGGATGCGGTGTTATGGAAGGTTCCACGTGTGCCATGGTTATTTTCGCCCACTGAGTTTGTGTTTTTGCCTCTGTTTATTTTCTTCCTACTGATAGTATTTTAAGCCACAGAAATTTAAGAAGGCCAACATCACACACCATTTTCATAGGAAATGCCAACATACTGAAAAACTGTATATACATGACAGAATGTTTCGAAGTTCAGCATACTCCCATAAAGCAACTGTCTAATTCAAATAATAGAATGTGTGTCAGGGATCTAATTATTTGTCAAGAAATGCCATTTTTCATTCACATACATGTCTAGCAGGATACCTAAATATTCCTTGGAATATTTCCCTCGCGAGAAAATAAATCAGGGTTTCTGCTGAACACGCTTGTCTCTCCGTAAAATCTTCCCAAGTGTTGAAAAGTAGTACCACAGGTGTGGTAAATATCTTCCATCTTTCGCTCTTTTCTCAAAATGTGAAAAAACTTCCTAAATTCACACCCGAACACTGAAACGCTATAAATCCCGACTCCTCGTAAAACAACCTGGCCGTGTCCCTTCCTTTCCCCCTGTGCTTTATTTACAGTTGAGTACAATTAAGAAAAGCACTGTCTGTGTTTGTTAAATTCGGCTCTTTATTTCAAACGGAGGCTACTGTCAAGCTTTTAAATTTTCTACCTGCACCCACTGAGGCCAAGCACACAGAGCCTCAACCTTAACCCAAAGCCTTGGCTGAAATCGCAAAATTCTTTAGTCAGAGATAGCAATCCCTACCAGCAACAGATTCGGGACTCTCGTGGAATGTCACTGCTTTACCATTCGCCGTGTAGGTTTGCCAAATGGAAAATCCCCAGGCAGCTGGCAGAATAAAAATGCGTTTGGTGTTGACAGTCACGATAGAGCACGGGGACTACAGAATCGCTCCCAAATCCATTCATTCTTATGCCAAGGCATCCTTTTAAAATGGGGTGTGAGAGTCATTGCCAATGGAATGTTCCAAGCTGATGACATTTCAAATAGGCTTTCAAGGTGCTGACAATGGATCTCCCCTCTTGTCCAGCCAGAGCGCTCACTCCCAAGAAGATTTTACCCTAGAGGAAAAGGGTAAACCATTTTCCAAGTCCAATTTAATTTGGTCTACGTCTTGGAGGGAAGGTCATTTCTCTTACTAAAAGGCTCAACCTCTTTGCTCTCTTTCTCTAAAGATCTATAAATCACAGTTTGAGTGGACAAATTATAAAATGTGATATAATACGCCACATGTATGTGCCATATTTCTTCATTTCTGAGACCTGTATTCTCACCATTGTCACCGACGCCCACATTTTAATGTTTCTGAAATACAGAGGCATCTTGCAATCAACACGGTAGTTTCATACAGTAGTATTTCTCACTCTCCACTCTCCAAAAAATTAAGAAGTCAATGGTGCATCTTACAATGGAGGCAAGAAATTGTTTAATGCACGGGGTTCCTGAAAACGATCTACCTAGATTAAATCCCATCAATCACATTTTAATAGGATGCCACCACTTTGGGACCTAACACAGAATTTCAAGATGGAAATGCAACCACTCTTCCTTCCAACAACAGACTGATGTTTTCCTTCTCATGATAGCTTGCTTTCTGTTAAGCTTACTCTACACGGAGAATCCAGTTACGATATTATCTGTCTATACCCACAGGGTATATCAAAATACGGAATCAAATCTCTGATGCTATCACACATAAAAACAACTGAAAATATCCAAAAATATATTCCCCTCCCCCGCAAAAAAATTGACAGGTACTTTCCCCTTTGTAAGAGAAGTTGCCTAGGTATATCCTTAGGAGGTCTGTAAACAAAATATTAGTTTCAGGGGTACCTAGTCTTTATCTTTTAAAGATTATTTTCTAGGTAATGGTGCCCAACATATCAATTTTACATGCAGCCAAGGACCTGTAAACTAAACTCAAATGCACAAGAGAAGTTGCTGTTGTCGAAGATGCAAACAAAAGTGGGTTTACAGGAGTTTTTCTCTACAACTCACAAAGGTAAATGCAAACACAGTTTCTCTGGGGGAAAAATCGGAGCCTTTTATTCGCTTTAAATGCCCCCAATGCCCTTTGTGTGAGGACTCTACACGGCGCACAGACACCTGCCGTGTGTCTGACTCCTTCAACAGCACGGGCAAGGATGCAGGCTCCGGGGTCTTTTGCCAAACCCAGGAGTGCTGTCTGCCAATCCCCTGGCCCCGGGTAGCCTCCAGGTGAGAGTTCCAAAAGGAAATTTGTCCTTGTTAAGCACGACTAACAGTAGATTAGGGAGAAGTGTTTCATGTAAAGCATCACCCATTGCAGGTGATTCAAGAAATCTGTTCTCAACTCCTAGCCCCACCTCCCCACTTTGGGACATTCCTCCTTCTAATTCTGACATGTCACCAAATTACTGGTTGTAATTAACATTCCGATTTATGTTAGAACTAATTACATTTAAATAATAAGCCAAAATGAAAAGTCCGTTTGTAAAGGCATGGCCACATGGCCATGCCTACTGGGTCTTGAAAAATAAAAAGACAACACTATTTCAGGACCTGACACTTTACGTCTCCTTAAAACCCACAACAGATCTAAAATATATAAATACATCAAAGATCTTTGAAGAATTTGAGGGGCGCCTGGGTGGCTCAGTCAGTAAAGTGTCCGACTTTGGCTCAGGCCATGATCTCAGTTTGTGAGTTGGAGCCCCACATTGGGCTCTGTGCTGACAGCTCAGAGCCTGGAGCCTGCTTAGGATTCTGTGTCTCCTTCGCTCTCTGCCCCTCCCCCACTTGCTCACGCGCGTGCTCTCTCTCTCTCAAAAATAAATAAACATAAAAAAATTAAGAAAAAAGAATTTGGAAGGGATATTTTGCTTTGCTAAGGGATCACACATACACACATTTTTTTAAAAAAATCATTGCCAAGAATAATGTTTCCGTGGACATCACGTTGATTTAAATTTCATGGACACTCACTCCCAGCTTAAGGGTCCTGAGCCCCACTTCTCTTATCAATTAACCTGCCAGCTTGATTAGTCAAGTCTAATTAGTTAAATCCTTTTTTAATGAAAAGATTATGGCTTAAGCAGTCTGCCAGTTCCGGGGCTATTGGCAACTACAAGCTAATCTCTGCAAGGTGGGTGGGGGAAGGGCGTGGACGGTGGGGGGAGGCAAGGGGGTAAATCCTGAAATTCCAATGGAATCCAGAGCTCCAAGAACTCATCTAAGTCATAATCATAGCATCCCAAATACAATGAATATGCTGTACACAGATGCCCCAAGCCCCCTGCCTCTCTGTTATTTTGCACATGTAGATTCTTCCCAAGGTAGTTACTTCCAAGTACCCAAACCAAATGGCTAAGTAATCTAGAGTCCTCAGTGAAAGTGGTGTAGCAGCAGGGAGAAAATGAAATCATTTTTAATTTAAAAAGTTACTGGTAACAATGTAGGGTATGTACCGGTAACGTAGGGTATCCTACAAGACCACCAGTCTGGATGCTTCAAAAGTTGACGTCGTTAAAAAAATTTAAACAGGTGTGTGTGTGTGCGGGCACCTGGGTGGCTCAGTCAGTTAAGTGTCTGACTCTTGGTTTTAGCTCAGGTCATGATCCCGTGGTTCGTGGGCTTGAGCCCCACATCTTGAGCTTCATGCTGACGGTGGAGTCTGCTTGGGATTCTCTTTCTCTCTCTCTCTGTCTCTCCATCTCTGCCCTCCCCCTGCTTGTTCTCTTTCTCTCTCTCTCAAAAATAAATAAACTTGAAAGAAAAAAAAAAGGTGTGTGTGAGGGGAAGGATGGGGGTGGAGTTCAATATCAATATTTGATTTTAAGAGGCCAAAGAGACAGACAGATCAACCAAATGTGTGACCCTAATTGGATCTTAGATCCAGAAAAGAAAAAAAAAGGAAAAAGAAGAGCCCACTGTTGAAACACACACATGCCCATGTACACACGTACACACACGTACACACACACACACACACACACACACACTCCCCACTTTGGACACAATCAAGGAAAGCTGGAAATGAACTTTAGATCAAATCACAGTTAACTTACTTAGGTGAGATAACAGTAGTGAGGTTTTGTTAAGCAATGCAGGAAACGGATATTGAGGGACTCCGATGCCTTTAACTTTGAAATGATTTAGGTAAAAAAAAAAAAAGGGCAGATGTGGCAAAATGTTAATTCGTGGATCTGCATGAAAAGTGCGTGGGAATTCACTGTCCTCTTGTTGTAATTTTTCTGCAAGTTTGCAATTTCGCAACATAAAAAAAAAAAAAATTTGAAAGACTTTGGAGGAAACGTTGAAGCAAGCAAGACAGCAGGTCGTGGTCCCAAAGACCCGGAGTCAGCGTCTGAGGGGCCCCGTGAAACCATGTGCTGTTAAGAGCAAGGCCATGTCGGGGCGCCTGGGTGGCGCAGTCGGTTAAGCCTCCGACTTCAGCCAGGTCACGATCTCGCGGTCCGTGAGTTCGAGCCCCGCGTCAGGCTCTGGGCCGATGGCTCGGAGCCTGGAGCCTGTTTCCGATTCTGTGTCTCCCTCTCTCTCTGCCCCTCCCCCGTTCATTCTCTGTCTCTCTCTGTCCCAAAAATAAATAAAAAACGTTGAAAAAAAAAATTTTAAAGAGCAAGGTCATGTCCCTGTCTACTGTCCCTAGCACAAGTAGGCACTCAAGCATCTGATCACTGGATGGACGGATTCATGAATAAAATTCTGGCTCCAACACGTGTCAGGCACGCGGCCTTCCGCAGGTAGTTTCTCTGAGCATGTGCAGAACAGAACAGTGACGCGGGCCAGCCTTGCTGGGCTCCTGTGCCCTCGGAGAGAACGCGTACCAAGGGCGCACCAATATGCCAGCTGGCATATACCTGGGGCTCAGCGAATGGTGCTATCGGTTCTCTTTTTAGATGACTCAAGGTTTTAAAAATCGCTGGGATTGAAAAGTGCAAGTGGCTTTGGTTTTCATCTGATTTATGGGCATGGTGAGATCGGAGAGGTCTAATGGCCGCCTTCCTTGTACTTGTACTTATAGGTTACCTCAAAACACCCCTTTGCTGACCTCTCTTGCTAAACACTCCACTCTTATCAGGCACAAAGTATTTCTCCACAACCTCATCTGACCACATGGGACATCGCTTGTAGCAGAGGCATGGGAGCTGGAATGGGTTTCTCTAGAACTGGGAAGTTCTCATGACAAGGTTTTCCCAGCACAGTAGAGCCATGGGTCGTGTTGTCTCAAGGTGCTGGGTTTGAAACCCCTTTCTCAGGAGTTTCTCAGCTACTGGAAGCCCAATCGATTCTGAGATGGCTCACGGGGTGGGACTGGTGAGGAACAGAAGGCAGATGGGGTTCCTCGTGGGAGAGGTTTGGTAGCGAGAATGAGGACAGGAGACGGAGGCCAGGCTGAGAGAAGGCGCTCAGCCACTTTCTTCCTCTGTCACATAATCCCAACACACTGCGCCGGGGTGACCTGTGACTTTTGAGACCAGGGTGAATGACTTATGCGCTCTAACACGCCCTGAGGCGGCGGGAGTGCTTACCCCCCTTCCTTCAGCTCTTGAGTCTTGTGAATCTGACAGCAAACACAGTAAGTTTAGGTTTCAATAAATCCCCCTGTCAGCCTGATGGCATTTAAAAATTAAACAACAACAAAAAGGGCTTCATGTTGAACTTTGGATCTGCTTATAATAAAGTCCGTGGGGTAATGATTCAGATTTTGGCAGGAAAGGCTTTCCGACGGCTGCCGAGCCGGTGACGGACAGAAAGGAGGGGGGACACCAGGCTAGAGATTTAGGAGAGGCCTGAACTCCTTCCTCAGAGGTGCCGGCTCCTAGGTAAGATCGAGAACTTCTTGGCCTAACACCTGGTGGCCAAGCTGACTCTGGCTCTCCTGCGACACCATCCCGAATTACCTCCCGGAGTGAGAAAACCAGCAACCCTCCTCCCCCACTCAGCGTTTCACCGTGTGGGATGTAACTAACTGGCTTTTCCACTGGTCTTTTTGAGGAACTTGTGTTTCAGAGAATAATAGCGATAGACAGGGTAATCCCTGCGTGCTCTAACCCAGGCCCCACTGGCTATTTGAGAAAAGGATTAAGTATTCTCTCCTCTTAAGAAGCCCTTTAGAGCTATGCAACCCTAAACAAATACTTCCTTTAGGAGGTGATTCTCTTGTTTACACTGCACAGACATTTGGGACATTCCGCTCACACCTCAGAGGATACTGGATGGCCTGACCTCTGGGGCTGAAATCCAGCCAGGACTGAGGATAAGGCACCAAACAGGTGGAGAACCTAAGGCAGCTTGCTTGGCCTGTGGCCTCCCTTTCCTCAGTCAAAGCGGTGGTCACACCATCTACCTCAAAAGGGTACCGTGAGGACTCCACGAGTGAATCCCTATAAAGTGATCAGAACAAAGCCTGGCTCACAGTGAGGACTCCGTACATATTCGCTCCCATGACTCGTGGATTCAGGCAATGGAAAGAAAGTGAATTCTCACTAGGCCGGTCAGGCACCCACTTTGCGGGGCAGGCCAGGGTTAGGCCTGTCGTCCCAAAGTAATTGTTAACAGCAGTCTGTTTTTCTTTCAAGAACGTCCTGGTCTGGACAGTAAGTCACACAGGCACCTTAAAAGGTCACTCAACTGAGATGCAAAGGCAAGGTATTTTACAGGAAGGGGGGAGGGGGCGGGGGTGGGGGGAGAAAGACCTCAAAGAGGCTTATTTGTTTTAAGTACCTGAAGAAGCAGGACTAGATCTGTCTGTTGTCATTGTTGCTGTTTGCTACTTAAGGCTAAGGATCCTCTGAAGAGACTGAGGGAAATGAGCCAGTAGAAAGGGAAAGAAAGGCTTGACTGGGGAGCTAAGACAGACCAGGGGACAGGGAAGCCATATTGACTGATGGAGGCCAGTCAGGGAAGGAGGCAGGAGACCCCGCTCCCTCTTGGTCAAGAAAAAGAGACCTTCTGAGTCTGGAAGAGTTAACAGGGGCTGTTCTCCAGCAGAGGCCCTCCGTCTTCCCCAGAAAGGGCACTGGTGGGGTGGGGACAGCATGAGAGCAGGGCCAACCAATGAAGGAAGGGAGGGGAGACGGGTCTAGATGCCCTCAAGAGTTCAGCTGAGGTTCGAAAGTGCAAATGTACACAGTCATCAGCTCAGTCAATTTTCTTCCAGAACACTTAGCAGCCCAGGGGCAGGAATGAAGGAAGTAAGACAACTAGCCCGTCGGTGCAGTTGGCACTTTGGCCATGGGATGTGGCAGAATGCTCAGGGAGGGAGTGGTGGCAAGGGTTACCTTACAAGTAAGTGTATTTAGGGTCCACATACCTCCACAGAGCATTTGGCAAAGAAAACTGTGGTTTAAAGTGATGTTCTGACCCAAAGGACATCACCGCCCAGGAGGCCGACGGGTACCCACAAGGCAAAGGTCGGCACCAGGCGCGGTGAGGGTCTGAAGGTCTTCAGGACAAATTTTTGCAGAACATGGATGAACAGCAGGGGATTTCTTGCACGTCTCCCACCAGAAAACTCAAAGTGGGCTAGCGGGCTTTAGAAAGAACAAAGCAAACGGCTCAAGCAGGGACGAGGGTCCTCCTATTCGGAGCCCCGTTGGCTCTCCCTGCCACGTGTCGATCTGTCCACCGCCGAAGGGTGGTGATAAGCTCCAAGCAGTCACAAAATGAGCAGTTCTAACAAAGTCGCTAGGATTCCCGGGCGTAACTGCCGTCTGATCGCTTGAGGCTCCTGGACCCCTTTTCCACTTTAATTTCTATTCGTCAGCAACGTAACTTTGATTCTGTAACTATATAAAGTCTGGGTATGCGTGTGGGGGGTGAAACATCACACTCCCACCTTCTGTAAAAGCCAGCGGCTCAGTGCGTGTGACCCACGCAGAAACTGAGGCCGTTCCCTGCTCGGCGGCCTCCATCCAGCCTCTCTGGGACCGCATCGTCAGTAGTTTTCTCCCGCCTACACCACGGAGAGTTCAGGCTCAGTGGGAAACTTTGATCACAAGAGGCCGTTTTTAGTTGGCCAAATCAAAGCTTCTCTCCTTCAGGCTGGGCTCGCCCAGTAGGAGGGATGCGGGGCTGGGAGGGGCTCAATTTATTTGTTGAACCTAAGGGAACCTAAGTGAGGCTGGGAGGCCAGGAGGCCACACCCAACAACTGGCTGTCACCTGCCACTCACAGGATGCTTTTCCGGCATGTAAACTACCTACTTGGCTAGGCTACTGGGTGGATGAAACAGATCGGCATAAACCTGCCTGGCATACCGTAGGTACTCAGTATATGTGCATAGCCTCCTATTTCCTTCCAGAAAAACACCCAGTCGGGATCATCCGATTATCCAAGAATGCCAACTGAGTTTAGATCAAAGTAAGATGTTACTTTTCCCTACTTTTCCTTACTTTCTTTAATCAAGTCACTTAGACCCCCTCATCCCATTAGAACGTAATTTCCAAGGTTTCCGTTTTAGGATGTTACATTTTATTTTAGTTTTTTTAAATGTTTGTTTATTTTTGAGAGAGAGCATGTGCGCTTGCACATGAGTGGGTGAGGGGCGGGGGTGGGGGTGGGGAACAGAGGATCCAAAGAGGGCTCTGTGCTGACCGCAGAGAGCCCGATGCGGGGCTTGAACTCATGAACCGTGAGATCATGTTCTGAGCCGAAGTCGGATGCTTAACTGACTGAGCCACCCAGATGCCCCAATTTTAGGACGTTGCATTTTAATTCACTTAGGTTGAACAAACGAACTGAGCCCCTATTGTAGATAAAGAACCCTGCTGGTCACTGTGGAGGGGGTGGGGTTCAAAATGGGAAAAACTCTGCACCTACAAGTCCAGTAAGAAGTAGGATGCACCAAGTGTACAAATTTTGGTAAAGGTGGGACGGCTTCCTGCAGGATGTAGCATTTGCACAGAGCCTTGAAGGGCAGGTAGGACTTTAAATTCACACGCCTGCTTGTATAAACCTATTGGATGCTGCTCTCTTTCAGGTTCTACTTTTCAGACATTTTGTCTCTTCTGTCGATAAATATAAACCATAAGAAAAGGCTCACTGGATGCAAAACATGGATTAAACCTCTTCTGAGAAACATGCAAACAAAGAAGGGTATAGGCCTGTTAATAAAATGCCTGGGAGGGCACCGACTTCTTGCTCTGATAACTTGCCACTAAAAGGAAAGATTTAATGTAAACCTTGCTCTTGCTTTGATCACATTTGAGGGTCACCAAAGAGCTCTAGCTGATGAGATAAAGCCCTGTTGCTCCAAAGAATTTCAGCCAATATGGAGGGGCAGTCAGTCACCTTTGACGATCTCTAATGGGACACGGGGTCGGGCAAGGACTGTCCATGGACGAAGACATTAGATGGAAGGTTGATGGGGTACCTGGCAATGCAGGCATCATGTGGCCACAACCGGAACTGACTGAACAATCTTGGCATCGCTAAAACCTGGACATCCAGACGCTGGTCACCCGGATGTGAGGCCATGTGAGCCTCCCCACAACGCCTATGGCGTTCTCTTGCCAAAAGCCTAACCCAAATCCAGTCAAAGCTTGAGGGCCAACTTCCACTTACAGGAAATGTGAGCCATAAACTAAACGATGCCACAGGGGCTTCTAGAAGGCAGAACAGCGTACAGAGCAGGTGACCTGGGTTTTTGCAACAAGTCTCTGACTTGAAAAAAATGGGAGGCTGGGGAGAGGTGGCAGGCTCTAGATTGACACCAGGAGTACATGACCCGGGTTTTGTATCCTGCTGGGAACAGATCACGGACAATGGCACTTGTGGGGCAATCAGGGAGATGGCCCCGGGGACGGGTGTTTCACTGATGTTGAGGAATTATCGTACTTTGTTAGACTGGTAACAGAATGTGGCCGTGTAAGAACAAATTTGTAAGCAGACGCGCACTCCTGTACGTAGGGGTGAAATGACATGATCCCTGACACGAGCTTTAAAATACTTCGCCAATACAGGAGGGAGGACAGATACCACCCCACCTACCCTTGTCACCTAAAATCCATCGTGGCACAACCTTGGTAAATCCGAAGCTGTATACAGAGTGCACACATGGGGGTTCATTCCGATGTTCTCTATGCGTCAAGAATCCTGGTGTGAGGGGACCAGCAGCCTGTGGCTTCTCAAGCCCTAGAGATAACCGGGGGGTGGGCTCCCATTTGAGAACCCCTACTTGAACACTTCTAGTCCTGGAAGAGGTCTGTTCCCGAAGGACATCCAAAAACAGCTTTAATATTCAGGGGGCTTGCAGAAACCTCACAGGGGAATCGCCTTTTGGGGGAAAACCCAACGCAGTCGGTCTAATTTTGTAGGTTTCAAACTCGACAATACCTCGCAGGGAAAGGGAAACAGATGTCAGAACGCTGCTGATCCTGGCTATTGTAGTTGCAAGAAGGCCCTGCACAGCACTCTGCTTACCGAATAGTTGCCAGTCATCACGGCACATCTAGCCGAGCGTGTGTGCTTTGTGTTGTGATAACCCTTCGCGCAGGTGGCAAGCGGGCATCTGTGAGGCGGTATCTGCCAACCAGGAACTGGACAGAACAGTTTATCTTTGAGAAGTGGCTGAGCAAGTTAGCTCAGCTGGTTACAGCAGAACGCTGGCCCAAGGTCATGGTTCCAAAGCCCATTATACTCGAGACTTTCCCTCTCTGATGCAGACCTACCTTCAGGCCTGGCCCAGCCAGCCACCCTGTACTCGAGGGGGCCCGCTCCCCAGGCTAGAGACTGAGGTTGCGAATCCACCACGAGGGCAGCAGTGAGTCCGGTGGCAGGTGCACAGCGTGACTCTGATCAGGTCTGGGGCCTCTGATGTTAACGATCAACAAAAAGGCTGCCTGACAACGAAGAGACCTACTCCCTGCTCCGTAAGAGTATGGATTTCCCCGAGTGATACTGTGGGTCACCTGAGCCCTGCCAAGAATCACCTGCAGGGCACCCCCTGGAGTTCCCAGTTCTATAGGACACTTTGCATCTCCAACTACTACTCAAGGGGATGCTGCTAGGGCCGGTCTAGGGACCACACTTTGAGAACCGCTGGTCCAGACCCGGTGCTGTACCTGAATTCCACCCGATTCACTCCTTATCAGCAGAGACTTCGCCTTTCCCTATTCTGTAAACTAAGTACTGGGCCCGGAAGCCCAATCCGTGACACCTCAAGAAGACGAGGAGGGACGCAGGGAGGGACTGTAAGTGAAACCCTGAACCACGCTGGGCTGGGCCCTGGACTGGCAGCGTGACCTTGGTGCTGTCCTCAAAGAGCTGAAACTGTTTCCGCCGTCCTTTCTTAGAAAAGTTCTAAAGGGGCAACAGGGGAGACCCGGGTGCGTGTGTTCGGAGGCCAGCTGCTGCCACAACCGCTAACGGTCGCCAGGCCTCGAGAACCTTCTCTCCACGGGCCGGCCTTACCTGCCCTCCAAACACAGCCGGCCGCCTGCCTCCCGCCCCTCCCTGTCGTAGGATGTCAGTTGTTCACCTGTGTGGAAATGACAGCTGCTTGTCACGGTCTACATGAGAGGCCTCACTTGCAGCGGTAACTAGCATGCCATTTCCAAAAAGCTGTCATTGTCTGGTGTCAGCACAACCCACTGTTCAAAGATCTGCTCTGACATGAACCAGGCAGCGCCTGAGTGTTATTGCCGCGGACTCCTCTGTGCTCCGGCACCGGTGGCAGCTGCTTGGCGCCCAGGGTTTGTTTCACCCAATTATTTGTTTGTCACTTGGAAGCCCAGGATGTCGAGCAGGTATTGCGGAGGTATTTTTGGCCTGATGCACAGGCGGAAAGCATAATGAGGCCCTCAGGTGAAGGCCTATTTTGTCAGTTAGGTGCTAGGATGATGTGCAGCTGAGAAGCCCGGGTAGCAATTAGGATATTTGAATAAGATAAGATACGTGGCAGGATGCTGAGAAGGCTCAGAAAGTCGGCCTTAACTTTTCCACTGCCAAGAAAACCCTTACAGTAGGCAGTTTTCAAGTTTGTCCCGGAGCTAATACAGAAGGAGGATGGGGAAGAGCTGTCTTCTCTCCACCCGGAGGGCCCTGAGAAGGAAGACGGCTGAAACCAGGCACCAACCCGGTACCAGGCCGACCGGCAGGGCCAGCTAGGGGGTGAGGCCCCGACCGCACAGGGGTAACAGGGATGTGGGCGAAGACCAGCTATCCATGGTCAGCGAGGCCAGAGGAGAAATGGACAGCCACCCCCCCAAGCCGCCTGTTTCAGTCAGGAGTCTCTCCTTCCCACGGGAGCAGAAGACAAATTGATTTGATGTCTAACATCTTGGGAAGAGGCCATGAGACAGGGCAACATGGGCCTACGGTCAGCTGAAAAACTGAAGCCACAAAACTTAAGTTTAGAATTGAACATTCGAGGGGACGCCTGGGTGGCTCAGTCGGGTAAGCGCCAGACTTCAGCTCAGGTCACGATCTCGCGGTTCGTGAGTTCGAGCCCCACATCGGGTTCTCCACTGACAGCTCGGAGCCTGGAGCCTGCTTCGGATTCTGTGTCTCCCTTCCCCCCCCCCCACCTCCCTCTCTCCCCTCTCTCTCTCCAAAAAAAAAAAAAAAATAAGTAAACATGAAAAGAAAACTTTAGAATTGAACATCGACTAGAGCCCACAGCAGCTGTGTCCCTGCTTCTAATCCTGGAATTTCTTTCTAAGACCCCCAGTGTCTCATTAGTTATCAATCTCCACACTTATCAGTCTCGGAACGTGAGGGCAACGGCCCAGACAAACCTAATTCTTCCTAAACGACACGCCACGGCTCTGGTAACAATGAAATTAACCTAACTCCACCGGATACCCGTTTACAAGTTTAGCGCGAGAATCAAGCTAAAATCCAGCAGACAGCAAGTGAATGAAGTCGGTGTTATCATCACCTTCTAGCAGAAGAGAAGCAGGAAGTCAGATGGCTTTAGGCCGGAAGGCCCAGATTAACTTTTGAGGAAGCCGAGCTCTGACGAATTGCTTGGTGTGCCCGCGTCCACTGACAGCGAAAGACAAATGGCGAGGTGGTGACACTCCCTCCATTTTCTACAACGGTCCATCCAAGCCTCGTTTCGATTCACATTGTTCAAATGAGTCACTCCTAGAAAAAGAAGCTGCCTGGCAGCTTGCCCCTGGGGTGCTCTAAGGCAGGGCCTTGCTCTGGTATCTGACCCCCTGCCCCTCTCCCTCCTCTAACCTGCAGCCATCCCTGGAAATGGTCCTGTCTTTCCACCTGAGAAGTCAAGTTTGAAGGAAGCCGGGACCTAAGGTCTTTATATGGTGGGGCTTTATAAACATTTACTGGAGTAGACGAAACATCTCTCGTAAGCCACTCAAGATGCAGACCAGGAGAGAAGGACTCTGCATCGTCATTCCTATTCTGGAAGCAAATACCTAACCGTTGATACTCAAACCGGAGCCAGCTCACTCCCATCTCTTTCCCTCTTCCCTCAGCCCTGAGGTTCAACCCCCTCTTCCCTCTAAGATCTTTCTCGGACATGAAACCTCCTGGAAAGGTTTATTCCGCCCTGTTCTTGCTTACAAGTTCAGGACCAAAGTTTCCGTACTGGCCACCAGGCACTATTCTTCAGTAGCACTCACAGCTCTCTGGGGAACTGTATGCCTTCTGCACAAGCCTGACGCTCTGAGAAGACCTAGATCATTCCGAAGCAAACTTTGGCCTTTAGAACCTAGAAGGGATTTTGAAGTCCAACCCAACTTTCTCACGTTACCGACAAGAAAACCAAGTCAGACGGTTACAAGTAGCCCGACTCAGACTTGAGCCTGGCGCTCCCGTGACTAAAAGCAGCCAAGTCCCCCACTTGGCAGTATGTTGATGTGGCAAAAATTTAAGCAGCGCACTCTAAATGAGAAAACACAAAACCAAAAGGCCCCAGTGACAGGCAATCCCCAGGACTTTACAATGCACCCCAATTTTTGCAATAGCTTAACTGATTTGACAACAGGATTGACTGTTAAAATGGAATACTCGACGGGGGCAGATTTTAGTCTAACACTGGCCAATCTGTGCCCACAGAACACATCTCTCAGAAAGGTGACATCTTCTGTAGTCTACTGAGGGCTGGCCTGTTTCTGGTTTGCTGAGCCTTCAGGGTTCATCCTAGAGCACCGTCTCCTCCCAAGAAAGCCTTAAGGTTATTATTTTTGCTTTCTTAGCTAGCTGAGTGGCTTCTTTCCCATTTTGCCACTTAAAAAGCCTCTGGTTGAATTTTAAAATGTTTAAGGCCTGTACTATTCTGGCCGTACGTCTCATGTGACCTGTTCACTGCCGTATCTCCCGAGCGTGTCCCACAGCCAGTGCTCCGTAACAGGTGTGGAATGAAAGAACCAATTTCAATATGGCTTCCACTTTAAGCCATCAGCTGACGGAATCAACACCGACGTCATTTACTTAACAGCTGACAAATGTGATTTCCAGAGGGGACTCCTTGTCAAACCGAGTGCAGGGATAAAGTTTCCGAATCAAGAAGGCTTGAGAGAGGAGCCGCAAAAGTCTAGCAGAGGACAGTCAACACTTGGAAAATCACACGTTGCCACAGAACAAGAGGAATGACGCCGCCGGGCTTTCCTGCGAGAGGAGCTTTACCGTGGAAAAGCCTTTCCTGGCCATAAACAGATAATGAGAACGTGATGTAATCCTGGCTAAAATTAGGTTTTAGTGTTGCTCTGCTGGGATGTGAAAGGTGATAGATAAGAGGGGGAAAATGTTTTCCAAGTGGCTTTTAAAGGTATCCAAATATAACCGCCTCCCACATCAGTCTATTAACAGGCACACTTGAGACATTTCCCTCTTCAAAAGGACTCTTAGAAAAAGCAATGATGTGCTCTCAACCTCCTCCTTTATAAGACAAGGTTTACGAGGGTCAGAGAGGCTCTGCGCGCCCACGGAACACTCCTCCTATTAACAGGCCCCCCGCCTGCCTCGGTGTGGATTTGGGCCTCGTGCTGCTTGTCATCGGTTGCTAGGGAAATGCTTGAAAGTCCTTAGTCACTTCTAATAAAATCTGGCTAAAAGTAAAGACAAGTCCACTTACAGGCACAGGAATGGGCATGGGGAGTAGAAACATGGAGGAATGTGGTCTTACTGGAAGGGGAGGAGATCAGAGATGCCCTAAGTTGAGCCCCCGCTGCGATGTAGGGACCATGACAAGGAGTTACCTGGGTGTTAGGATACACCCTGGGCATCCGGGAAGGCCCCTCCCCCATGGAGGGCAGGGTCCTACCGACATCCAGGGGACATAAAATAGCTTGGGACGGTGTGGTGGGGAAAGCCCTGGGCACTTGTTCTGGCCAAAGAGAAGGTCAGAAACGCCACACGCTGCCTCCAAATTCTATGGTTCTGTCTACTCTTCTCCCTCTACCAAGATGACTAGTCCTGGGCACGATGGGGGGCTGCTGGTTTGGCCTGGGTCCTGGAATAAAGACGATGAACCTCAGCTCATCCGCAGCTGACCTTTAATCTTGCAGCATGGGGTGCGGTAAAAGCGGATGAACACAGACCCTCTTTATTGATGTACAAGGGCAAAGACATCCCTCCAGAACCGGCCAGGAGAGTCCACTATTCGTTGTATCGCTGTATACTGGCACGAGGTTCACAACAGAAAGGCACACTGGCCCTCCACCCGAAGCTGTACCAGGCAGAAGATTTACTTTTCAGTTCTTGGACTGAACCTCTACTGCTGAGAGGTTTGCTCGGATGGAAAGTTCTGCGCCTAACACCCACAGTGACCTGACAGAGCGCCCCACGGAGGACTGGCTCCTTCTACTCCTATCCACAGGCTTCAAAAGTTAGCCAGAAATCGTTTGTAGGAGGGGAACCAGAGGCACAGCCATTCATGGCCAGCTTTCCACTTGGAGGTAAAACGCATCTCCAAACATCCATTTACGGGCAACCTTGCAGAATCAGGACCTGGAATGCACTGCCCCATTGAGTCCAGGCAAGCTCGGTGGGTTGATGGAAGTTAAGTCTAAGGGGTGGAGGTGGGGGTGGGGGGGGGGGGGGGTGCTCTCTGAATCGAGGCCCGGAATGTCTTTGGTGGATTCACAAAGTGGGTCTGCCGTTGAGACCCGCTTCCTTCCCCGTTTTTAAAGCACAGGCTGGGCGAGAAGGTAAAAACACTTTGATGCTTGCCCCGGGGCTAAATCAAAGACAGCTGAGCGAAAGTTCAGGCACCATGAAATTAATAACATCACTGGTGTAATCGTTCCACCATAGGTTTAGGATAAACCCCGTAAAAATCCGAAATGCACGAAGGAGATTACTTGAGTGGGAATCAATCATTTCTCCAGTGAAATTTCTGACATATCCTTATACAGTATATTTGCTGGATTCATAATTCACCAAAGTTGCTTCCTGAAGCCTGAGCATTGCTGGGCTCTCTGAGTAATTGAGACAAATTTTGTTTGTGAAATAAATTCCAGGCAAGAGTGTATTTGACTTCTGCACAGGAAAGGAAAGAATTCTTATGTAAGCTGCAAAACAATAGCGTTTTATCTTATCTGAGGAACTTACTGCTGCTTGCCTGTGTGTGTTTTACTGCCAAAATAAAATAAATTGAATCAGCTCACACATGATAACATGCTCTTTCCTAACTCATACTAATTGCTTGGCTAATTGATGTTTGTTGAACTTTCTCCATTTCATTGAGTGATTAGGTACAAAGCTAACAGTTGACATCTGTAGGCGCTTAACTGGCGTCTGTAATTACTGTTAATGTTAAATAATTGTTAGTTAATTGGAGTGGTAACTGACTGAATAGAATCCAGATTGTGAAGCAAAAAGAAACCTAGTTAAATAAACATACATTTTCAGAGAAAACAACATTTTTCTGCAGTTGTCAGAAACTAGAAATAATCCAGAGGGCCCGGGATGGCCACAGGCTTCCTCCGTGCAGGAAACTCTCCAGGCCCGGAGCTGACCCCTCTACTTGAAAGTGTCACTAGTGAGGAGGCCCTTTGTCATAGAACGGCTCTCACTGAAGACTCTCCAGAACAGACTGGCTGTTTTTTGTTTTTTGTTTTTTTTAATCGCAACGAGTGCCTATTCCTTTTTCTGACACAACCAAATACCACAGCGTCGGCGAAACAAAACGTTAAATATGAATGGACTGAAGGGAGGGGCTGGTCAGCAGGCAGGCTTTTTTGGGGGTTTTTGGCCAATATTGCCAAAGATGGAGAACATTCTTTCAGAGGACAGCAGCGAGTGAACGGATAGCGTAAGCGAAGAGAGCTGTAGTGGGTTCCAAAGTAAATGGAGTGGAGTCTGGTCATCTGACTAAAAGGAAGGGGGCGGTTACACTGTCATCTCCAGCTCACAGGGGTGGCTCTGGATCCAGAGAACGGGCCCACTTTTTATCTGGAAGGGGGGCCTCGCCGCCCGAGTTCTCCAAAAACGCCATCGGGATCAATCTGCATGCTCAGAATATCTCCCACCCCTTCCCCAAATGTCCGGGGATGGGATCCAACATTTAAGTACCCAGGATTTCCCATCTCTGTCCATACACAAGGGCAGGGAAAGATCAGGCGACAGTTAATGGGAAAATATCCGGAGAGAAACATTCTCCTCACAAAAACGTGGAAGGTTTTTAGACCCTTGCTGGTGGTCTCGCGCTAACTGTAGAAGGCATCTGTTTCCAAGAATTTTCAAGGAATAATTCTATACAACAAATTCTGTGCGTAAGAGTCTGGCTCCTATAGGAAGGTCAATTTCCATAACAAAAGGAGCTGATTGCGTGCTATTTGCAGTGTGGGGTAGTAGAAGGACCCCAACTACTCATAACTCCTTTGTCTGAATCAAGCACCAATTACCCTTCAATAGTATTTAATTTTCCACACATCAGACATCTCTATCTCCTCAAGACTCAAGAAATTGCTCTGAAGCAGAACAAAAAAAGGTCCAGAGAAAGAAAAAGGGACAGTCTTCCCTTATCTAGGATTTAAGACATGACAAAAACGCAACTGATTCACAGACGCTGAAATTGGCTAGTTCGCTCTTCTGCACACGGGGGATGTCCTTTCCATCCTGTTCTCCTTAGGAGGGGACCCAAGACACTACAAGGAAGTGTAAAATGCTCTCCATATGTTCATTATAACTGGGTTTCAAACTCTACATCAAGTTTTTCTTTTTAAAGAAAGCTATCCCACGGTCAACTGCACTGTTTCCACTTAACAGAGAAAGCACAGGATTGTTTTAGGGGATGGGCTTTTCATAAAAGCCCACGGTGGTCCCGGTGGGAATATAACTTTTATTTTGTCATCAAACCGAAGAATTCCCCTTTTATGTCTAAACATAATGAATGAGGTGAGATCATCACCGTTAAATAGATACTAACGTATCTTATGTCTAGCAACTTTTTTCTCACCTCATCTTCTCAAATCTCCACCAATTCTTTGGCCGGCTTTTCCTTCTGTGCTGCTGATAAAACCACACTGTCAAAAATACCCAAAGGCCCCACTACCTTGAAGGCTTCGACCTCATCTGTGTCCCATGGAAACCCTCTGTGCAAAATCGACCCCAAGGACAGGCTGTATGTCCCCTAGTCTGGTCGGGCCTGGAAAAGGACAAACTGCTCTAGTCAGAGGGAGCTCCAGGTGGCCTCAGTGTTCCATCTGGTGCTCATCAGGGTGGATGTGGGTTCCCCCAGAATTCCCCACGGCTGGCCTGCTGGGGTGTGTGTGTGGGGGGGGGGGGGGGGCTGGGGTCCCGCGGAGGGGCGGGCGGGTGCTCCTTTGAAGTTCACATTTCAGTAGACCCTGGGTGCTCACAGCACAAATCTGGGGGCCTCATTCTCGCCTAGCCCTTCCCAGATGTCCATTAGGCCAGGCCCGGCTCCTGAAAAGCTGGCAGAGGGGGCCGGACACTAAAATGTGAGACAAGGGGGGAAGTTAAAGAG
>NW_026058724.1:0-16578 GCF_023721935.1 Panthera uncia
TACTCGATGATACTGCCTCATGCATGGATCCTTCACTGTAGCCATTACGGACTGTCGTTTCAGATACCATGTGCTACTAGGCACGTACAGAGTGGCAGATCTGTGGGCTCTGTCACCTTCTGACATGCTGGCAACGTCTTTGCAGGGCAACTTCCTTCACCTGGCAAAGGCAGATGGGGTAAGAGAGTGTTCTAATTTGTCTGTTTAGTGGAGATGTGTCATCTGTGTTCATGCTGCCCTCTTAACAATTTCTGTGTTGTGGAAATGTCCAAACATGAGCAAACATGGATCAAGAATAGAACTTCCATGTAGGCATCACCCAGCTTCAACAACTGCCAACATATATTCATACACACACACACACACACACACACACACACACACACACACACACAGGCATGCACACACACATTACTCTGTAGTAGTGATCCTATAAAATGTGCACCCCCCCCACCCACTGGTTGGCCATGTGGCTCCTTCCAACAGACCACAAACTGATCCACAAAGGCAAATCTTTCCATTGTCCTGGGTAAATGTTATGCAATTTCACAACTTTGGTTATTTGTATATGGTTAACTAAAAGCTGATTACTGGTAACCTACTAGAGACGTTATAGATTGCTAAAATTGTATATTAGGTCGGGGTGGATCAACAAATATCTGTTGAGCACCTTCTACGTGGAGTTAGGGCAGTGCCAGAGCCCCATAGAGCTTGCCCTCTGGACCTTACTGCCATGTGTCAGGACTTAGATTCTGTCTTCATCAGGAAGTCTGGCTGCCCTGCTGCATAGGGCAGTGTTTTATAGCTCTTTATGTGAACTGCACAAGATGAAAATGATGATTCTGCTAGAAAGTGGGAACTGCCACATCAGTGGACCATGGGCCACAGTCAAAAATGTCTTAGAATTACTGCTCTAAAACATTTTTACCTTCCTACTCATTGGCGTGAGCACTGTGAAAAGGGTCTATGCCTAGAATTACCAGAATGTATGTACTTCATCAGATCAGTCTTTTTAGAAAGCCAAAAAGAGTTGCATACAGCCCATGGATTCTTTACATATTATAATAATGTCAGTGCATTACATACATATATCAATGTGTTGTTTTCCATAAGTGTTTAATTTTTTTTATGTTTATTTATTTTTGAGAGAGAGAGAGACAGAGCACGAGCAGGGAGGGGTAGAGAGAGAGGGAGACACAGAATCTGAAGCAGGTTCCAGGTTCCAAGCTGTCAGCACAGAGCCTGATGTGGGGCTTGACCCCATGAACCACGAGATCATGACCCGAGCCCAAGTCAGACATTTAACCACCTGAGCCACCCAGGCACCCCTTCCTTCAGTGTTTTAGCTGATTCTCTTAGCAAGCATTTATTGAACACCCATCCTGGGCAGGCTAATCGCAGGTTCTATACATTCTGAGACAAATCAATTGGGACCATTGACCTGGAGGAACTAACCACCAGAGACACATTTTTAATGAGTTCCTATGTCTGATATAAATGTCTCCCTTTAACCAAAAGAGATGTGCAAGGTGGCCAGGAATGCTTATTTCAGGGATTCTGCTGATGTAACTTGGGAGCTGCTCAGGGTGAGACGAGTCCCCTTCTGCACCTAGGGTCCCAGAAGGGATTTTAAATAAAGGGTAATGGTGAGGAGAAGAAGAAAGGAAAGTAGAGAGAACGGAGTCCCAGTTGTGTCATGGTTAGTTGGTGACTGGGTTGGTGGGTAGGTGGGGTAATCAATGCTCTTGAAAAGTAGCTGGATGCTGATCAGGAAAGTCGGTTACTGTCCCCATTAGTTTGCTAAGGCTGCTTTCACCACGCGCCACAAAGCGAGTGGCTCAAACAACAGAGAATTTTGTCTCAAGGTTCTGGAGGCCAGAAGTCCAAGATCGAGGTGTGAGCAAGATTTGTTCCCAGGGGCTGTGGAAGGAGCTGTTCCAGCCTCTCTCCTTGGCTTGGACATGGCCTTCTTCACGCTCACACAGTGTTCTCCCTGTACAGCTATGTCCAAATTTCTTCTTCTTATAAGAACACCAGCCATATTGAACTAAGACCTACCATAATGATCTCATTTTAATGTGATTACCTCTATAAAGACCCTATTTCCAAATAGGTCCCATTCTGAGGTACTAGGGGTTAGGACTCCAACGTATGAATATTGAGGACACAATTCAACCCACACAACACTGTCTACACTGCTTTTCAAACTGCAGGATCACTTTGGTGAGCCTCAACCAGCACTCTCTGAATGAAATAGAAAAGACAAGAATTGGTATTCTGGGACCTCCCAAATAGTAGAGGAAAGTATCACTTCATTTTGATTGTGTGCATGCGTGTGTGTGTGTGTGTGTGTGTGTGTGTGTGTGTGTGTGTGTGTGATGTCTAGTGTGTCACAATTAAGGACATTTCTAGCTTTGGGTCATAATCCAAAGTGTGAGAGTTGCTACTGCTCAAGAAGTGTAAAACCCAGAAACACTTTCAATCCGTGGATGTACGACTCTAAGGACACTCACCTTCCCATGGTGGCTTGCATTTACAGAATGTCACAATCGAAGGAGCATCTGTCATTGACAGCGACAATGCAGCCACAAATGGCGTGATACACATCATCAACAAGGTACAGACTTGCAATGTTTCACACATCCTGTTCTGTGTCTTTTGCGGGGACAGGCTACCCTTAATGTAAAAGAAACCTGTGTTGTGCCCCATGACTTTAGTGTTAAAAGTGTTTAGAGGCTCTGTTCATCCGGTCAGACTCAGCCTATTTATTCAGGCTATATTCTGCCACGGGCCCTACATCAAGGATGGTCACCTAGATTATATTTCTTACTTATGAGGATATCTTAATCAGGAACTGGAGGAGAAGCAAGGGGTTATGTATGGTTTTCCTCTCCCCTTTCTGCATTGTTGCACCCTAAAAAGATGGGGGAAGGAAGGCCCTAGAAAAAAAATGGAAAAGGGTAGAAAAGGTATTTTGAAATTTTCATTTTCTTCTAAGACACAATTCAACGGTACTCAAAGGTATGTGATTAAAAAAAAAAAGCATAGTGGGAAATGGGAGTTTAAGCTATCCTGTAATTTTCAGTTACTATATTAGGATTTTCATTGAAAATTCAGGTGAGAAGTGAGGGTACACTGGGAACTTTTGAAAGGTGGGAAATCGGAAAAGACAATTAACTAACAGCATTTTAACTAAAATTATCCTCTCTTGGCACTTATATACTCACTTTTGATTTTAATTTACAGAAAAGTTCAACTATTTCTATTCAGAAAAGAGAGGCAATTTTAAGACTCCTAGATGCGTTATCTTGTAAAAACCTTGCAATTTCTTTGTATTAGTGAGAGGCATTAAGAAAAACATTTTTGAGCAAGTGATTCATCACTTGCACAGAAATATGTTGGGTTTATGACTTTTTTTTAATGTCTATTTACTTAGAGAGAGTGGGGGGGGGGCGGCAAAGAGAGAGAGAGAGAGAGGGAGAGAGAATCCCAAGCAGGCTCCTCTCTGTCAGCGCGGAGCCTGACGCAGGGCTTGAATGCATGAAACGTGAGATCACGACCGGAGCTGAAATCAGGAATCAGACGCTTAACCGACTGAGCCACACAGGCGCCCTGGGTTTATGAAGAACATTACTTAGCAAGGGTATTTTTCTTCTCCAATCCTGGCTTTCCAAAGGACTAAAAACCTTTTTGGAAAACATAAAATTACCCTGACTCATTTACACACCTTGTTAGTACAGCGATACCTCAGTCTGTCTCCTGAACTGAGTATTATCATGGGGCCAGTTCAGGTCTCACCTCCTCTTTCAAGCCTTCCTTCATCCCTGAGGCCCATATCATCAAGGATGGCGTGTAGTATCTAGGTACCAGCCCGTAGCTAGCTATGTGACCTTGGGCAAGCCACATAACCAATCTGAGCCTCATTTTTCTCCTCTGGTAAGAATTAAATAACACCTTCTCGGGGCACCTGGGTGGCTCAGTCGGTTAAGCGTCCGACTTCAGCTCAGGTCACGATCTCACACTCAGTGAGTTTGAGCCCCGCATCGGGCTCTGGGCCGATGGCTCAGAGCCTGGAGCCTGCTTCCGATTCTGTGTCTCCCTCTCTCTCTGCCCCTCCCCCGTTCATGCTCTGTCTCTCTCTGTCTCAAAAATAAATAAACGTTAAAAAAAATTTTTTTTAAATAAATAAATAAATAAATAACACCTTCTCTCTCGATGCCTGCTGCCCAGCAGGCCTTCCCTCCACAAATGCTGGTTTTATGCCTTTCTCCTTCCTCTGTCCTCCCATGGGAGGAACTGGGTGTATGGTTCATCCAGCACACTATGCCCTCCCACCTGATGGCAGGTCCCAGGGGGGTGGGCCGCACCACTGTGTCCCTCGGCAGCAGTGGCACCCAGCCTCATCCACGGTGACAGTTAGGATGGTTGACAGCCCAGCAGGTACAGGGCACCGTACAAAATATCCCGTCACGTTCTCTCATTTAATTTTTACACCGGCCCTAAGAAAATAGACATGACTGTCCTCACGTCACAAATAGGACAGATAAGGGGCACCCAGGTGGCTCAGTCAGTTAAGCGTCAATTCTTGATTTCAGCTCAGGTCATGATCTCACGGTTCGTGAGTTCGAGCCCCGCGTCGGGCTCGGCACTGACAGTGCGGAGCCTGCTTGGGATTCTCTCTGTCTCCCTCTCTCTCTCCCTGTCCCTCCCTCGCTCGTGCTTGCTCTCTCTAAATAAATAAATAAATAAATGGGGCGCCTGGGTGGCTCAGTCAGTTAAGCGTCTGACTTCGGCTCAGGTCACCATCTCGCGGTATATGAGTTCGAGCCCCGCGTTGGGCTCTGTGCTGACTGCTCAGAGTCTGGAGCCTGTTTCCGATTCTGTGTCTCCCTCTCTCTCTGACCCTCCCCCGTTCATGCCCTGTCTCTCTCTGTCTCAAAAATAAATAAACGTTAAAAAAAAAAAACTTTATAAAAAATAAATAAATAAATAAACACTCTTTTTAAAAACTGAGACAACTAAGGCCCCTCATGGTTAAATAACTGGATTGAGGAAGAAGTTATGTGACCACAAAAGATTCCTGGATGCCTGTCAACTGGCTCAAGGTCTCTGCTTAGCCTCTGGGTTGCGCTGGCCCCCTAAAGACCTCCTGTACCCGCCCGTGGACCTTCGTCAGGGCCACCATGAACACTTGTACAAGTTGTGCCGTGTATAAAGGCGCCTGGCTAAAACCCAGCCCCCTTCACTCCCCAGGCTGCGCACCCATTTGGTATCGCCAAGTGTCAGAGGAAATGGTGCCCTTTTTAAAATGCGCAGAGAGGGGCGCCTGGGTGTCTTGGTCGGTTAAGCGTCCGACTTCGGCTCAGGTTATGATCTCATGGTCCGTGAGTTCGAGCCCAGCATCAGGCTCTGTGCTGACAGCTCAGAGCCTGGAGCCTGTTTCAGATTCTGTGTCTCCCTCTCTCTCTGCCCCTCCCCTGTTCATGCTCTGTCTCTCTCTGTCTCAAAAATAAATAAACGTTAAAAAAAAAATTTTTAAATGCGCAGAGGCACTCTTCATTGCATATTGTCACGTGACATGAACCTATGTACCGGAGGGCAACAAGCCCTGCTGACACATGCTAACAGAGTTTGGGGGCTTACTTCCCCAGGTTCTGGTGCCTCGAAGAAGTCTAACTGGCTCCCTACCAAACCTGCTCACGCGGCTGGACCAGATGCCCAACTATTCCATCTTCCGGGGCTACATCATTGTAGGTACCACATTCTCTGCGTGACCCACTTGCTCGGGTTACCTGGCAACGGGAATCCCTCATGCGTTCTTGTCTCCCTCCATTGCAGCAATATAATCTGGCGAGTGCGATCGAGGCAGCAGATGCTTATACAGTGTTTGCTCCAAACAACGACGCCATTGAGAATTACATCCGGGAGAAGAAGATTGCAACTCTGGTAGGTATTGGGAAGGATAACCAGGCACATTATTTTCTGAACGTTCAAACTCAACCTCTTTCCATCCATCAGTCATGTACAATCTCACTCTTTCAATCAAAACTTCCTTGTCCATGTGCAGACACTTAACGTAAACCCGCACCGAGACTTTCTCCGCTTTCTTGTTTCATTCATACCCATGGAAGCACACACTGGGGCCCTTGTACACGAGGACGCAGGTGTCCCAGGAACCTGGAAGGATCCTCATAGTCACCCTCCTTCCTGGCCCTGCCTCTCCTGGCCCCGGGCCACTGAGATGTCTGCGGCAAGGACGGAGAGAGAGTGGGTGGTCTCTGTCTTCATCCTCTTCTCCCACCTCTGTCCTTCCTGGTTTCTAACATCTGGGGCTACACAGCCCAGATTTGTCAAAGGATTTTGTCAAAGAATGCAGAGCTCCAATATGACACTGTCTGCCTCAAAACCCTTGAATGCGTCCCCATCTCATTTCAGACTACCTCCCCAGATATCTAAGGCCTCCATTAACTGGCCACCATTCATCCTCTATTCCGGTGGTGGCTCCGGAATTTTCACATAGGGGCCGGGGGTTGCCCTGCCCCCAGCCCCCTGCCCCCAGCCCCCTGCCCCATGATGAAAGGACATGTTTGAAGGTGTATTTGCACAGCAAGCACACAGCTTTCTTTCCCTTACATCTTCAAATAGGGTGACTGAGCCCCAGATACTAACGAAATGCGGACTTACCTGTGAAGCCCCTTAGTGTCATCCTTGGGCCCACCCATTCTCTGCAGAAACCACATGGTCTAACCAGAGGGACAGTCTCAGAGACCCTAAACAAGCCAAGATGTGTTTGGTGCCTTTGTTCATATCTACCCACACATGCACACACACATGTGCACACACACATGTGCGTGCATACACACACACACACACACACACACACACACACACACACACTGCCCTTTTGCCTTCACTACCTCCTGAATCTCCCTACCTATTCTTCAAGTCCACTCTGACTGCCTCAGGGAAGCTGGCCCTGGCCACCAGAGCCTTCAGAAAATCTCCCCTGCCTCTGAATTCAGACCATTTGCACACCCCTGCAGTACTATCTGGGTGAATTGTCCTTTCAAGTGAGCGAACCTTAGCTCTCCAAGTAGATTATAAACTCCATGAAGTCAGGGACACTGTCCTAGATTTTTGTGACTAGCATATTGAAAAAGCAGGACACCTGGGATGGGATCAGGATCCTGGGATCTCCTCTGCCTTGCCCCAGTCCCTTTGAATGTGTCCAGTGGAAAATATTCTTTTCCTCGCCTGGGATGAAACTTCAGGCAATCCCACAACTTTTCCGTTTTTCCCAAAAGTCCTATGACCATGTGAAGTCACAAACACAGTCTCAATTAAGTTAAAAAAAATTCCAGTAATAATCAACATGTCGAACTGGATTTCAAATCACATCTCTCACTGTTCCCTGCTGGGGCTTTGTCTAGGTGAGAAACTGGAGGAGGGGGCTTGTTCTTGAATCAACCAGGGTCCATCAGGAGACAGAAGCCATACCGGAGAGAGTTTAATATCATGAATTGTTGATCGGGTACAAAGCTGTGTAAATATAACTGAAAGGTTAAAAGGAGGGAGAGAGAAGTCAGAGGTAGCAGTAGCAGGAAGCGTCTAGACCCAAAAGGCTGGAAGAGCAAAAGGAAGAGGTTAGAATTACTAAAATTTAGAGAAATGCAGAGCAAGAGCCTCTCGGAGCTGTAACTCCGACCTCTGCGGAGGGGGCAATGTTCACCTGGCATCTCTGACCCTGAAGGAGGGTCCCTGGGGGTCCAGGACCCAGACTCCAGCAGAGGGTGTTGCCTGGCAGGGGCTGAGAAGCCCTTCCCTCCAGATCCAGCTGCCCCTCTGGGGTGCAGAGCGGGGCTTGGGTGATGCCCATAGAAACAGGAAGCAAACAGAAGGAGGAAATCCCTTCTCCCTCCTTCAGTTCTAATAGGCCTCACAGTCTCCTTCTAGCACTTTCTACGGGCAGAACCTACCAGGAGCCCAGGCAAAGGAAAACTGTAGACTGCGGTCGCAACTGCGGCATCACAAAAGCAGAGTGTGGAGGGTGGGTTCGGGGTTCTCAGGAGGAGAACTGAAAAGGGTAGGAAGGGTCTTACCTAACTGGTACCATCTTGAGATGCCATTGCTGTTTCTGGGCCAGGTCAGGGTTTCAAAGCGTGCTCTCTCTCCCCCTCCCTCTTCCTACCCTCTCCCCACTTTGGTGGGTCCTTCGGAGACCCCACTCATCACCAGTGGTCTCTGACTGCTGTCCCCTGACCTGTGTGCATGCATCCTACTGCTGTAGTCATTTATCTCCTCCTTGGACCCTAAGCATCCAGAACCCACCTCCGGCTTTTCCCCAGGGGGAGCCTGTCTGCCCCAGTGAGCACCCATCTAAGATAGGACCTAAGGCCCCAGTTCTCTCAGAGAACCACACATCTGGTCCACAGGACACACGTCCTCTCTCGTCCCAAGCCAGCACTGGGAGTGCTGGCCTGTCCACCCTCCTCCACCCTCCACCCTGCCAGCCAGCTATGACATGAGATTGCTCAGCTCTGAGTAAAACCTGGTCCCACAGGTCACCCTATCTGCAGGGCACACAGATCATGTTCTTCAAAACATCCCATCGAATCTCCTCTTATAGCCCCTGAGGCGAAAGGCAGGCTGGGGTGTGGGGACCCTCTGTTCACAGCACGTCTCTTCAAAGAAATCATCTCAGTCTGGGTTTTAGGGTCACATCAGGAGTTCCTGACCATCCCACATGGAAGACCGGCCAAGTCCGAGGTATTGCATCTCAGATTTAGTATTTAACATCTATCGCCTCATGATGTCTTGGCCAAAACTTGCAGTTCAACAAGCTGTTGCTCTTGTGATCCCCACGGTGCCTGGCAAGTAACTGGGACAGGCTGACCTATGGGTTGACTCTCAGTTCTGTGTGTTGCCCAGGAGGAGGACGTGCTCAGGTATCACGTGGTCTTGGAGGAGAAACTCCTGAAGAACAACCTGCACAACGGCATGCACCGGGAGACCATGCTGGGCTTTTCCTTCTTCATCGGCTTCTTCCTCCGTGACGACCAGGTGCGATCCTTTTACTTACCACCCAGGAAGGAGGGGGTGCCTGGGCAGCCCAGTCAGTTAAGCGTCCGACTCTTGGTTTCGGCTCAGGTCATGATCTCATGGGTTTCGTGGGTTCGAGCCCCGCCTCAGGCTCTGCCCTGGCAGCATGGAGCCTGCTTGGGATTCTCTCTCTCTCCCTCTCTCTCTGCCCCTCCCCTGCTCCTGCTGTCTCTAGCTCTCTCAAAATAAATATATAAACCAAAAAACAAAACCAAAACAACAGGAATGACAGGAATGAGGGTCTTAGCGCCTATCCACCATCATCACTTCCTTGTTGAAACAAATCTCACCAGTGCTTCCTCCGCCTTATCCACAAAGGACAGTTGCCTATGTTCCACCGTAAAGAGAAAACAGACTGTCAAGCTTCAACACACTCCCTGTTACCAGCCTCGGGACAATCAGTGCGGCTTCACTAATCACGGTATTTGAATTCCAGCAGTCACAGGTGCCCTTTGACAGTGATTCCTAACAAACCCAACAGACAGTCCCTGAGCACTCTCTAAGATAACAGTGGACATGGCAGCAAACCCCAACTCCCAGGACATGGCACTGGCTGAGGGGGCCAAGTGACATGTGGGGTCCAGCAGCCAAATGAGTAACGTCATGATTGCCTGATCGCACAGACCGCGGTCCTGGGACCAACTGCCCCCACACGGATGCTCAGTATTTACCTCACACAACCCCTAATTATTTCAAAGTCTTCAGGATTCATGAAAAAGAATTGATGAGACTAAACATTTGAAGTATTTCAAGTGTAGGGGCTCCTGAGTGGCTCAGTTGGTTAAATGTCCAACTGTGGCTCAGGTCAAGATCTCACAGTTTGTGAGTTCGAGCCCCGCATTGGGCTCTGTGGTGGCAGCTCGGAGCCTGGAACCTACTTCAGATTCTTTGTCTCCCTCCCTCTCTCTCTCTCTGCCCCTCCCTTGCTCTCTCTCTCTCTCTCTGTCTCTTTCTCTCAAAAATAAACATTTAAAAAAATTTAATTTAAAAAAATAAAATAAAAATAAAGTGCTTCAAGTGTAATTCTATTTAAATATTTCAAACATCAAGGAAGATCAGTTTATGAAAATTCAGCGAGAAACTCACAGGGTGATTCTAGTATAAATTCTCCTAAGGAAAACTAATAAAAACAAATTATTGTTTAAGATAACCTAGGTGTTCTGTGAAAAGGAAAGTTTAATCACAGACATTTTTGAAAAATACTATTATTGGAGCCTTTCAAAAAGTGCAATCCTGGGGCACCTGGGTGGTTCAGTCAGTTAAACATCTGACTTGAGTTCAGGTCTAACAGTTCATGGGTTCGAGCCCTGCATCAGGCTCTGTGCTGACAGCTCAGAGCCTGGAGCCTGCTTGGCATTCTGTGTCTCCCTCTCTCTCTCTGCCACTCCCCTACTTGTACTGTCCCTCTCTCTCTCTCTCCCTCTCAAAAATAAATAAACTTTAAAAAATAAAAATAAAAAAGTGCAATCTTAAAAGCAATGCTCTCAATGGTATTGTCATTGAACCACAAGTTAATTTTTGTGTGTGTTTTGTTTTAACCTGCTTGGGTTAAAAAAAAAAAAAAAAAAAAAAAAAAAAGAGCTTGAGTCTTACCGAATAATCTAACTCCAAATATTCTCCTCTGACTCCTGTAAATAATCCCACCTATTGTACAATAACTTTGAAGAGATCCTTTTAGATACATTTTCTTATTTTTCCCGTTAAGCAAGTTTTGATTGGTAAAGAACTTTTTTTGTTTTTATCCATATCATTTTTTTAAATGTTTATTTGTTTTTGAGAGAGAGAGTTTGTGAGAGTATGCAAGTGGAGGGGGGCAAAGAGAAAGAAGGACAGAGGATCCGAAGTGGGCTCTGTGCTGACAGCAGAAAGCCCAACATGGGATTCGAACCCATGAACGGCGAGATCATGACCTGAGCCAAAGTCGGACGCTTAACCGACTGAGCCACCCAGGCACACCGAACTGTATCATTTCTTATTTCATCACAGAAAGACGAATTTTCTAATGCATTTAGTTGGAGCAATTTCAACTCTGTCATGGTTATTTTCCATTTGCTCGGAAATTCTTTGATCCAGAGAAATCTTACAATAGAGGCTTTATCCTAAAATAAACAAATAGTTCTCTTACAGTCAAGGTTTTGCTTTTATTGATAACTCATTTGCTTTCTCTTAGGACAACGGAGTTGTAGGAAAAATTTCTCTAATCAAGTAAAGTTGTGTTCAAATAAAAATTTTATTTTTTATTTAATTTTTTTTAAATTTTTTTTAACGTTTATTTATTTTTGAGACAGGGAGAGACAGAGCATGAACAGGGGAGGGTCAGAGAGAGGGAGACACAGAATCTGAAGTAGGCTCCAGCCTCTGAGCTGTCAGTACAGAGCCCGATGTGGGGCTAGAACTCATGGACTGCGAGATCATGACCTGAGCCAAAGTCGGCCGCTTAACCGACTGAGCCACCCAGGCGCCCCTCAAATAAAAATTTTAATGCAGCCTGTAATTCCCTGAGTATATCTCACCATGAAGATGATTCAGACTTTTTTCATGCAAATCAACAGTATTACAGCATCAGAAGTTCTGCCATTTTGATATTTTTTAAAGTGTTCAGTGTCTCAGAATTCTGGAAGTTTGTGGTGCAACCACCATTCGACACGACCAGTAAAGTTCCCGGCTAGTCTTACAGATCTACACAGACGCTAGAACACCTGTGGAGCTCGGCCGTGATTTACCTCAACACCCAGTGGAAAGTCACCTGACTTCAAATAAACATAAGGGACTTCAACATTCCATGGGAGTTCAAGTTTCAGCACTTGGAAGAATCATTTTAATATTGCTGCTGTGGGGAGTCTGGGGATGTTATTAATCATTTTGAAGCCCTTATTGGTTACAAACTTAACTTTTTCTTAGTGCACTGAAGATTTCCCCTTCTCCCAACTCACACACACACACACACACACACACACACACACACAGAGACCAATTTTTTAAAGAACCATTTGTTTCCAGTTTTATTATTTACATTAATGAATGAATTAGTAGATTCCCTTGTTTTGTATTACTCAATCATTAAGGTATCCTCTCTTTAAAAAAAATCAAAATAAAACAAGTTATAGCTCAAAGTTGGAGTTAGCAGCCTTTCATGAAGAACCTCTGAGCATTCACCACACACTGGGAAATGATACTACCTAGTGGAACTCTTTTCACAAACAAAAACACTAAAAAAAATGCTAGTTGTTGTTTTTTCTTAAGTGCCTGTCACTTGGCCTTTGTGAGGGTTGCTTGCCAATTAACCATAGAGATGTGCTGAAAGGCCAATGAGTCTCATTCTCCACATCTTTGTTTTGGAAGGCATTCACACCTCCAGGACCACCAGTCCACAGCACAGCTGAGCACGTCCATGGTGCCATTTTGCCAGTGGCACTAACATAACAATCATGATTCAGAATTCCTCAAATGGTCATAAACCACCTAATGTGAGAGGTGGAGTAAAACCTTAGAGATTCTCTAGAACAGCATCTTCCTTTTACAAAAGAGGAAGTTGAGATTTAGAGAGGAAAAACCATTGGCCCATTGTCACACAACAAGTTGGTGCCAGGTGCGAGACTGTTACTTAGACTCTCCTCCCTTAGGAGGGTCTTTTCCACTACAGTGTGTTATCTTCGAGGTGAATACTGGAATATCTCCTAGGTTGTTGTGATATTGTTGCCTCCAATCCCGATCTTCCCTATTTCCCTTGAAATCACTACACTAAAACTCACATTTAACCCTCTTGGTTATAGCTCTACGTAAATGAGGCTCCAATAAACTACACCAATGCAGCCACTGACAAGGGAGTGATCCATGGTTTGGGGAAAGTTTTGGAAATTCAGAAGAATAGATGTGACAACAACGACACTACGATTGTACAAGTAAGTTATATCCAAGGCCAATGATGCAACTGTTGGCTTAGTTTTTTATAAATTTGTTAAGCATGAGTTTCATCTATCAGGGTATCTCAATTCAGTTGAAAAACGCTGAGTGAGCATCTCTGATGTACAAAAAAGCAGAATGAGCTTGGCTCTACAAAGGTATATAAGACATGATCCCTACCCCAATGGACTCAAAATCTGGTGCAATAAATTATACCTTGAGTACCTGGGAACGTGCCTGGGGGGTTGTATTGAGCAGAATTCTCAAGCCATGGTCTTCGTCAAAGGGAAAACAAGCCATGCCTAGCACAGGCTCAGAGGGGGGCTATGGTCCACCTATGGCAGATATTGGCCAAACCTGGTCTATGAGGAGAGAAAATAAAGAGGTGGATTATTTCAGTGTGACATAAGATGCAGTAATGGAGACTTTTCAGTCCATGAGATAGTGTAGGATCTTTCTCGATAGTAATAGCTGCTGACGTTTTGGGGGCGCTTCTTATGTGCCAGGCACTGCACATATTCTATGTGGTTTTAATGGTTTTACACAGGTTAATACACATGTTACATGTACCATGCTCACAATACCCTACAAAATAGGTACTATTACTATCCCCATTTTGCAGATGGGGAAAACGAGCCACAGAGAGGCTAAGTAATGCACCACGTTCACAGAGCTAGCGAGTGGCAGACAAGGAGTTAAAATCCAGGCAGTCTGGCCCCAGACCCAGAACCCTGAACAACCACACCATCCTGTCTGGTGCGAGCCAAGTTAAGAACCAGTCACACTGACCTCCTCCTGTTCTAGGAATGGGTCACATTTAAAATTTTCTGTCATTCCTAACTAGTGCTCATTGTTTTACAATAGTATCTATCAGCTCCGTACTGACCCCTCAGCTCCCCGTGCTCCCAAGGCCGGGCACCGTGTGTGACACATCCTCTCAGTCTGGGAATCTCGACAAATTCACTAAATAATGGGTTTTCCGTGAAGGAGGGCTGTTGTTAAAGGAATTGGGATGTAAATGAGGTAAGAGGATAATTAGTATCAGAGAGTAGAGGAAAGCAATGCTAAGACATCTCAGACCTCAAGTAGTTGAAGGGCTTATCTAAATGAACAGGAAAGAAGCTGATCGGATGAGCTCCCCTAATATCTTTCTGAGTTTCAATTCTATATGCTAATACTGTCAGCTTCAAGGTCTGGAAAATACTTTGCAGTAAAAGCAATAACCATGAAATGTTCACTTTGCCTCTGTGTTTTACCAAGGGAAAATGTGGGAAGTGTTCCCAGCAGCCGATCTGCCCACCTGGAACTAAACCACTAGTAAGTATTTTGTCTTCTTTTATAAAATAGTTTCCAGATCCTAGGCGGTCCGAATTAGAAAATGAACCTCAAGCATATCTCATTTTCTCTGCCCTCATCCCTGTATTTTAATCCCTGCGCTTTAATTTAATTTTACCTTCTTATATTACATGCATCTTTCTAAAGTCTTGAATCCATTTTTTTTTTGGACCAAAGTAAAATTTAATTAGTACATAAATAGAAGCCGGGGTTCACATCATTCGATGCACAATGCAGGAAGAGATTTTTCACTTTCTACATCTTTCACATCCCAGAAGCCAGTCGAGGATAAGAGCAAGAAATCTTATCAGAGAAGGCAGACTCTATATCCAAACAACATCCAATCTGGATGAGTTTCCTTTTAGTTGAAGTTACAACTTCCTCTAAGAAACAGATGGCAAACTTGGGAGAAGTAAACATGTCTTTGAATTGATTACTAATCTATGTTTCTTGTAGCTATTTATTATAAGAGCCAGTCCTGATAATGTTCCAATCGTTACCAAAAAAAATAGATGGGGAGCGCCTGTGTGGCTCAGTCAGTTAAGCGTCCGACTTCTGCTCAGGTCATGGTCTCACAGTTCGTGGGTTTGAGCCCTACATCGGGCTCTGTGCTGACAGCTCAGAGCCTGGATCCTGCTTCAGATTCTGTGTCTCCCTCTCTCTGGCCCTCCCCTACCCACCCTTTGTGTGTGTGTGTGTGTCTCTCTCTCTATCAAAACTAAACATAAAAACATTTTTTTAAAATAGATGCTTATGCACCTTCCATAGCATGAGAATAAAAATTTTTAATGATGGGGCACCTTGGTGGCTTAGTTAAGCATCCAACTCTTGGTTTTGGTTCAGGTCATGATCTCAGGGCCATGAGATCAAGCCCTTCCATGCCCAATGGAGCATGCTTGGGATTCTCTCTCTCCCTCTCCCTCACGTTGTCTCTCTGGAAGAAAGAAAGAAAGAGAGAGAGAGAGAGAGAGAGAGAGAGAGAGAGAGAGAGAGAGAGAAAGAAAGAAAGAAAAAGAAAGAAGGAAGGAAGGAAAACTTATAATGAAAACAATGCTGATTCTCTCACTGGAGTTTTAATCTGGTACATTACAGGATATTTTTATCTAGTTTACAACTTTTCCTACAACTTCTCCTGAGTTAGTTTTCTAGACAAAAGTTCTTTTTACAGAGTACCACCTTAAGGTATCCTAATTTGGATTTTGCCTGCTTTCACTTCTGGCAGTCAACATTGTGATTTTGTGTCTCCTTTCTTACAAAGCAGCTCCAAGAAACCAACCCCCTCCCTTTCCAGAACATTTCAGTCAGAGAAACAGCGATATGTCACCCACGTACTTTCTCCTAGGGACTGGAACTTCTTCTTCCCCAAAACGTTGACATCGTTTCTATTGCATAGGGCGAAGAGACAAGGAGATGTATCTACACCTTTTATTTCATGGGCAAGCGATCCGTGTTCATTGGGTGCCAGCCAAGCTGTATGAAAACGGTCATTGTGAGTATAAGGATTGAATCGCCCTTCCAATTCCTGCAGCAGATGGGGAAATGTAATCATATGTCATATTTTTCAGATGCCTTCACATGTATTCCTTCCGCCTCTCCTCTTCCTCCTCATCATCCCCACTCCAGTTGTCATCGTCATTCAAGGTAGCGGTGGTTAACAGTAAAACTCAGGCCAGCCCTGTAAGTCAGGAAACAGGTAAAAGTTGCAATATTCAATTGTGTGGTGAAGAAACAGAAGGACTGAGACGCTAGAAGGACCATCTCATTGTTGCAACAGGGTGAAATGCCCTGTGAGTGTGCTTGCATGCAAAGGGATGGAGAAGACAGCCAGCTCCCTAATAAGGGAAAGAGAAGGTGCACCTGCTTGTTTAGAAAACGAACCCCAGAGCTAAGTACATCTGTGCTGTTGCTTTGGGATCTGCAGGAAAAGTCTTTATAACTTCCTGCCCTGCTTCTCTCCCAGAAGACTAGGCATAGCCCCTGCCTATCCTACAGAAAGCAAGGTGGTCTGGCCCTCAAGCTACAGAGCTTTTGTGGGCTTTTTTGGTTTTTGTTTTCCAGGATCCAGAAATGTTTTCTTGGAACACAGCCATGCTCATGCATTTACTTTCTTACTGAAGTAGAATGAACATACAATGTTATATTCCTTTCACCAGTACAACAGGTGAATCAACAATTCTACAGGTGGAATCTAAAAACAAAACAAAGGAACCAAGAAACAAACCAAAAACATAGACTCTTAAA
>NW_026058725.1:0-16576 GCF_023721935.1 Panthera uncia
GCACGCACTCTTGAAATAAATAAGTAAACTTAATAAAATAAAATAAAATTAAATTAAATGTATTAACACACAACACACTCACAATCAGTGACATAGTTCCTGGCCTCAAGGATTCCACCTTAATTTTGGAACTCTCCACCTTTAAAAACCACCGAGATTAGCCTGATGCCCGGCTGCAGACTCCAGCAGGATTGTATTATCATTCCCCAGATGAATCGATTCTATCAGAGAAAGAAGCTCTTCATTGAACTCCCCCGAAAGATAAAGCCTCTGAGGAGCCTTGGGGAGAACTAAGGAATCTGCAACAGTGTCGTGAGGCTGGGGCGGGCAGGGGGGGGGTCCTGCTAATGAGAGAGGACCCCTTGGCGCCAATCAGGGCAGGTCTGAACCCAAGCTCCCTCTGAATCGGCTGCATCAGCCACGTGGTGCTGGCAGCCTGTAAACGGGCCACTGACCTCCTGTATTTCTGACGGAGGAGAGGACTTGCTCACACTTGGCGAATGCCTGCTGTACATGTAGGTGCTTGGTACGTGCTATCCCATCAAGTTTGTATGACAGCCACGTGGGTCTTTTATTTCTTTTTTATAGATGAGGTTTCCTGGGCCCTACATGGTCTCCTCTGTTGTATCTGCCACTCTCCCCTTCTCACCCTGTGTCCCCTGTCTCCTGACTGCTCCTCTCATGAGCCAGCCACCCTCCTACCCCAGGACCTTTGTACCGGCTATTCCCTCTTCCCCTCAAATACCTGTTTAGCTCCTCCTCCCCTCCTTCAGGTCTTTGCTCAGTTGCCACTTTCTCAGTGAGACCAGCCTATTTAGAATGGCACTCAGCACTGCCTTACCTCACCCCTACTTCATTTTTCTCCATAACACTTATCTTCAGGTTGTATACTCTAACGTCATTTGTTCCTGCTTATGGCCTAACAAGGGCGGGGATTTTTGTCTGTCTCGTTCACAGCTGTACTTTCTGTGCATAAGACCAAGCCTGGCCATGGCAGGTACCCCACAAATTACACAATGAACGAACAGTCTATGAGTGAGGCTCGGGGATATGCCGGGAATTGCAAAATGTCAACAGTAAGAAGTTTTCTGAGCAAACTGAACCCCCACAGTCTGCCTGGCCGCCTTGCACAGCCCCTGCCGCCTTGCACAATTAAACCTACAGCCACACTTCTCTCTTCCAGTGCATTCCATTGTCAGCTCTGAAAGACAAAGTGTCAGTCTCTTTTCTTGACAATTCTGCTGTGTGGAGGGAGGAGAATGGGGGAAGTGACAATTGTCTTTCCTCTCTTGCTTTTTAAAAGGGCCTTAAAAATCAGATACATTTGATGGGAAAACCAGTTGATCTATCTTGTCAATGACAAGCTATTACTAAAGGGGAAATGTCATTCTTGAAGATGTGAGTATAAATGTTATTTCTTGCAGGTGAGGACAATTTGGGAGGTCCCCAGCAGCTATTTCTTTAAAAATTTTTTTTTTAATGTTTACTTATTTTTTTGAGAGAGAGAGAGATAGAGTGCGAGCAGGGAAGGGGCAGAGAGAGAAGGAGACACAGAATCTGAAGCAGGCTCCAGGCTCTGAGCAAGCGGTCAGCACAGAGCCTGATGCGGGGCTCGAACCCACGAACTGTGAGATCGTGACCTGAGCCGAAATCGGACGCTTAACCGCCTGAGCCACCCAGGCACCTCCCCAGCATCTATTTCTTCTTCTTTTTTTTTAATGTTTATTTATTTCTGAGAGAGAGAGGGCATGAGCAGAGAAAGGGCAGAGAGAGAGGGAGGCTCTGTGCTGACAGCACAGAGCCCAGTGGGGGGCTCAAACTCATGAACCATGAGATCACGACCTGAGCTAAGGTCGAACGCTTAACTGCAGAGTCACCCAGGCGCCTCCCCACCCCCAGCAGCTATTTCAAATAGTTCCTTTTGTTATAAACCAGTGCTCCTATTCTGTGACTGCAGCAGCTGAAACACCTAGGCTGGGGGTGGGGGGGGGGTTGTCTCAGCCCTGGCTTTCTAGCCCTGGCTTTCTGCCCCCGGCTAACTGGCCAACATCTCTAACCTCCCCAGGCCCATTTTCATCCCTCTCTTGGCCCCTGTACCACACACCAGTGTGTGACAAAACGCAGCATTGTATCTGGCACATGGCAGGTGTTCAGTGAAGCTCGGTTCACCTCCCTCTGGGTTATGTGCCCAAAATGTCTGTGTCCACCTGTGGTCATTTGGAACTCTTGACCATGGGTGTGTTCTCACGTCTCATCTCACTTGCTCAGAGAGGCTTTTTTAGTTCACAGAGGCAGTGTCATTTTACTGAGATGCTTTGAGCCCAGAGAGCCTGATGACCTCAGGGGCTCTTGGTTGGTGGGTCAGCTGGGAGGAGGGAGGGCCTGACCCACAGCCCCACCTGCTGCCAGGCAGCCCAGCCACCCCTCCCTCCCTGCACCCAGGGGCCTTGGAATCTGTCCCTTTGGCCTTCAGATAAAGAGCTGTGGAGGATTCCTCTCCTTTTTTGGTGAAAGAGAAAGTTTCCGCTGAATAAACCCTCTAAGCAATTTTTCTGATCGGGTGACATCTGTACAATAACTAGGAAAAGAAATAATTATTATTATGGTGCCTAAATGATCCAGCACTTTCTCCCCAACTCCAGGAAGAGAGACAGCTGGCCCCTGCCTCTCATGCTCTCAGTCTTTGCTGGCAGCCCAGCCCTGCAGGCCTGGTTTTCTGCATTGAAGAAGGGAAGCTAGTGGCATGGTAGAGACAGCCATCCGATGGGAGTGCCACCTCCCAGACGAGAGCAGAGCAGAAGGGGCGGGCAGAACTATGTGGACACTGCAGCCTACGCTTATTACAAGCAGAGTCTGTGCTGACTTCTTTGATTTAAGGTTCCTAGGGGACATCTCAGTCTTATTACACAGATGGGAAAACTGAGGCTCAGAGAGGTCAACTGACTAGTCTTGGCCACACAGCGGAGCCCTGAGTCCCTCTGCCTCCATCCAGGAGAGTCCCATTACAGAGCACCTGGAGCTGAGCTCAAGCTGAAAACAGGGAGCCAACCCCTTTGTGGGGCTCAGAGGAGGGACTTCGCATGGCTGCCCGTGTAGGAGCTGAGGAATTGGGGTGAAAGCGTTGTGTTCCTACTCCTGGGCTCAGCCCTGGCCACTGGCGGTCTCTTGGCTGGGCTCAGGTGCCACCTCTGGGAGTCTGAGCATCTCTGAGCAGAGCTTCGGCAGAAGGTGCGCACTGGGGAGCTGGCACCACACCCCGACAGACTGCGCGTCACAAGCTATTCCCGGAGCCGCTCTGGTGCTTCTGTCAGATGGTGCAGAAACCCTGGGGCCACTTGCGGGGGGCTGCGCCACAAGCCGGGCTGCTCAGAGGCATGGCACCCAGAGGGCCCCCGCTGGTCGGACAGAGCCTGTGTAGGCACCCCGCCCCCAGATGGTTTTCCGAAAGTTCACATCCCAGCAAGGCGAGAGGGTATGGGGACTCGAAGCAGCCTTGGCACGCGAGGGCTGTGTAGCCTTGGGCAAGTTACTGCACGTTTCTGAGCTTGCTTCCTCAATGGGCACATTGCCTGTGCCACATTGTTGTAAGGATTACACGGGGCGGTGATCCGTGGAAAAATGACTAGCATGGAGAGGGCAGATTTTCCCAGGTGGACAAGTGTTATTTGATTTCCTTTAAATAGGGCCCATCTTCTGGTCCCAAGTCATACACCTACACACACAGTTCTCCAGTGGGAACTTGGGCAGACCCAGAGAAAACACCGTTTCTATCGGGTGCCTTGTAATTAAGCAGGCACTCATGGAGCAGCTATTATATCCTGATACCGGGAAGGACGCAGAGATGGGCAGCCTGGGCTGGTGTTCTCAGAGCACTCACTGTGCCGGCACAGGGACCCACAGTGAGGGAGGGAGCCGTGGGGAGGCCGATGGCCCCACTGCCCTGCTTTCTGGAGTGCCCCGGGCAGACCAGCTTCTCCCGTGTGGCTGTGTCTCCACAGAGCCTCTGCGCTGGGGCGGTTAGCTTGGTTCAGGGCAGGGGTGAGATACTATGAGTGAGGGGGTGCCCCTTCTCCAGCAGCCAGTGCCTCTTGCTGCCCAACCTCTGCTTCTGGGTTTGGGGTAGGAGCCCACGGGGCAGAGGGGAAGCGGCTTTCTGCACCAGGGGCTCTGTGGAACGGCCTAGAACACAGGCTCCATTCCAGACACTTTCCACGTGCGCGTGTCCATGCGTTCTCAGTCTCTCAGCTACGGCCTCACTGTTTGCAGATGAGGAAACGGAGGTCCAGAGAGGCCCTGCACACAGCTGGTCTTTTTCAAGCCAGCCTTGGCTCCATAGCTCAAGGCACAGCCACCCAGGTCACCCTGGGCCTCTAACATCGTACCTGCCCACTTCACTGGCCTGGCTTCTGGGGGCCCAGCTGTCCAGGTCCAGAGTCGCCCCATCTTCACACACAGAGCTCCTCATTCTCGAACGTCTGGGCAAGCACTGAGCATGTGTGGCAGCCCAGGGTGCTTGCCAAGGGGATCTGAATGCGCCTCAGCATCCCAGGCAAGGTTGGGGTCCTCAGGTTGCCTTTACATTTTTTCTTTTACCACTAATAGGAGAGAAATCAAGGCACTGATAGCGAGGCTTCCCGGAGCTGCGAGCTGGGATTCTGCCCCTGGCCTTCCCGCTCCTGGCTTGGCCCCTCTTCCGTGAGTCAAGGCAGAGATCTCTCTGCCAGCCTTGGAAGCAACTTGCGGAAATGAAATTAAGCAGGGGCTATGAGAACCTTCCAGAAGGATGTTGTAACACTGCAGCTAATTATCTATTTTTCCCAAGCTGGTAACAGGTACCCTTAAAAACTGCCACCAGAGACTTCTGGAGCCGCCTTCCCTGCTGTCATGAGGCCCGCTTCCAGTCCAAGGAGGACCTGCTCCTCGCCCCTCGCCTGTGCCTCCTGGGCCTGCCCTGCCAGTTGGCAGCCCAGCGGCCGTTTATTTTTAGTTCTCGGCGGGCCAGCCATGTCCTGGTCATATGCTATCGGAGCTCCTACTTCAGAAGGGCTCACAAACCAGAGCTGCCCCCTCCCCTGGGAAGCCCCTGCGGTCACCTGAGGCATCCAGCGTGGGCCTTGGTAGAGCCACCGGGCCCCTCCCAGGGACACGTTCAGACGCAGCCAGTGCTGGCCCTGCCTGTTTTAAATTTCTGTGAGGAGCGCCTTTTTCTGGTCCATCTGCAGCCAGTTATTTTGACTGTCACTTTACAAACGGACAGTGGTGGCACTGTCCAAGCCTGGGGGATGCACAAGGACCGGGTCCTGGGAGCCCGGAGTCTGGGCCCAAACCTGCCGTTTGTTGGTGGGACCTTGAAGCCTGCACCTGCCCCTGTCCCCCTAGAAGAGAAGAGGGCCCTCCTTGCAGGTTCACACAGCTTGCTGCTTTGCCAGTGACTGATACATGACCGTAACTATGATATTATTGCAGCTTCGGTCATGAGTATGACCACCTGCTGACAGGCTCCCCTGGGCCAGGTCCTGGTCTGAAGGCTTTTCAGATGGTAACCCACAGGAGCTCTATATCCGGTACCATTAATGCTATTTCCACCTTGCACGTCAGGAAGTGGAGCTACTCGGGGTCAGGTCCTTGGCCATGCCTTGCAGCTGGTGAGCATAGGAGCTGCGATTTGAACCCAGGCGGTCACTCCAGGGTCCCTGGCACCCTGGGCCACCATGTTAGGTCACTCCTCTCCTGCTGTCCTTGGTCTCAACACGTGCATCAAGAGTCTGCATGTCCCTCATAGTGACTGGGGACACGTGTGTGTTTCATCCGACTTGAATATCTTTAGGAAAATACTCAGTATTTGCAGATGGGGGGAAAAAAATCCAAGGTAACTGTTACCTAAGCCGGGGGCAGAGTGTTTAAATTTAGAAGGTGTCTGGCGTGTGGCAGGAAGGAGCTGGCCTCGTGGAGCATGTGGCAGGGCACGTGCTGATGCGCCCTCGGTGGTCCACTAGGCCTGCCCACACGTGGACCCAGCAGCCAGGGAACAGGTGTTCCAGGGAAGAAAAGGCTCTACAAGGCACGTCGTCTCCAAAGCAGATTTTGAAGATGCCGGTGCAGGCATCTTCGGGAGCACCGATTGAGGGTGTTATAAGATGACCACTAAAGGCATCAACCTTCCTGACAGCACAAAGCTACACTGGCCACTAACAATGCCTGGCCAGAATCCCGTGGTCGTGGTAGACGCATGGGCTCTGCAAGTTCAAGGCCAGCTCTGACTCAGCCAGAATGGGAACCCGCTCGCAAGGCCTCCAGGCACACCCAGGTGTGTGCCCCCTGCTTCCTGAGGGGCGCTACTGTGGCCAAGGCTGCCCAGGGTGTGGCTTCTCCCCCGATCCAGGCGGGGACCCTTGCTGTCTAAGCACAAGGCCCTCCTCAACCTGCTACTGACCAGGTGCAGACATGGAGGGTGTCGATCTCCTCCTCTGCTCTAAGCTCTGCCACGGTGACCCCGCCTTCCACAGTCTCTTCTGGAGACTTCACCTCTGCTACACCTCGTTCCCTCCCACTGCTCCCCCATCCTGCAACCTCCCAGAGATGGGACCCTACTGGACGGGGTGCTGTCCTCAGGGAACCGCTAAGCTATTTATTTCACAAAACCAGTACACCTCCCCCCAGTAAGTGACCAGAATCTCAGCTATGTGAGGGAAACAGGAAGAGAAAAAGACACGGTTCCAGTGCTGGAGGAACTAAGAGTCTAGCAGAGGAGGCAAACACATGAACAAACAACTAAAAATACACAGTGGGAGAAGAGTCCTCAAGCAAGTGAAAGATGGTACCCGAGCACAGAGGGCAAAGAGGGGAAGGAAACCTGCAGGGAGCTGAGGCTGCCAGCTGGGCTCGGTGGGGACTGGCAGGCCAGCGGCTGGCACAGGAGGTGGCCAGTCCCTGAGGGGGGCGTGAAGGTTCAGCCCAGATGTGGGCGTGGCCACTGGCCAGTGTCTGCACAAAGCTGTATGTTAGGAGGCAGCTGAGGCCCCTGAGGCCTTGAAGTACCCTTGGCCATTGTGGGCAACAGTAAGCTGCTTGAAGATGGTGCTAGAAGTCTAGGAGCTGATCCACCTGACAGCAGCTAACCCCTGCCCTGGTCCCAGCCACCGGTGAGCCTCTGGGCAGCAGCACACTGTGTGGCTGGACCATCATCCCCAAAGTCCTGCCCACACCCGGCCACTTGGTTCCCAGCTTTGACCGCCTAACTCAGTCGTAGCTGCTCAACCATCCTGGACAGTGGAGGGAATCCAGTGTGCCCTTCCCACCATGTGCCTGGTGTTCTGCTTCTCCAGAGCTCAGCATTCCCGTCTTTAAAGTGGGAGGACACTCCTATGACCGCGGCGCCAGCCTGTGACAGGGAAGCTCGCTCCTGTGTCCTGCCCTTGCCTCTGCAACTCTGCCCGGGGTTGCTGTGGTCCGCCCCACCCCCCCCAACCTTGGCCTCCCCGTTGCAGTGCAAGCCTCAGCCCACGTGGGGCCTCCTCTGCAAGGACCACCGACACCCTGCCCCCTCTCCTCCAGTTTTCCTCCCTCCCGGCCTCGAGTGCCACCTGCTTCTCTTGGAGTTGGCAGTGTCCCCTGGCCCCACCCTGATGACTCACACCTGGAGCCAGGACAGGCCCGTGTGAGTTTTGGATGTCCCATCCCCACACAGGGCCTCCTGGGTAGTGCCCAGGCCTGTCTGCTGCGGTGACTGAACACCATCCACCCATACCTGGGCCAGCCATCCTCCCTGCTCTGCCCGGATGCAGGAACCCTGCTCTGACACAATAAGGGAGGGGCCCGGGGAGAACTTGCTCTTCTCCCAGAGCGTCCACACAGCAGGCTCCTTGGACTCTGTGAAGCCAAAGAAGAGCAGGTCTGGCGCGTTTGACGGGGGAGGCCGGGAACAGGGGCTCTGGCACTGTGGGCCTCTGTGACCTGTGTTCCTTTCCTCTGCCGCCCTGACTAGAGGACCGGCCTACAAACACCTCGGCTCTAGGTATGCTGTGCAGAGTAAGTGACAGGAAGGGTGGGAAATGTCCAGGACGGTCTCGGCCCACAGTTAGGGTCCAAATGGAAACTGCTGGTGCTATGTTGTGGGGTAGAGGGGGGACTTGGGGTGCTCACGAGCTCTCCTCACCTGTGATCACTGTACCTACTTCCAGGCTGGCTCGAGGGCCAAACAAGGCAATGTTTCAAAAGCCTTTGGGGCACTGGGGTGGCTCAATGGGTTAAGCATCTGAGTTCAGCTCAGGTTATGATCTTGTGGTTCTTGAGTTCCAGCCCCACATTGGGCTCCTCAGTGACAGTGTGGAGCCTCCTTGGGATTCTGTCTCTCTCTATCTCTCTCTCTCTCTCTGTCTCTCCCCCACTCGTGTGTGCTCTCTATCTCAAAATAAACTTTAAACAAGGCCTTTTGTGTGGTCAGGGGAACAATAACTATCAATAAATATTAATTGAATGCAAATGCCATTTCGTCCTGTGATGACTTACAAATACCCCATGAGGCAAATACAGTGACATCCACTTTTCAAATTTGGAAACTATACTCAGTAGTGTGGAGTTGCGACCAGCATCAAACTCAGGCTTTTCTATGACTAATAACTAGTTACCCCACCACAGCCAGCATCTACAGAGTACTTAAGGTGAGCCAGGCACTCTCCATGGATTATCCCACTTAGTCTCCCACTCCTGACGCTATGGGGTAGGTGGAGACTTTGGGTCTTCTCTGCTCTGGATGAGAAAACTGAGATGCAGAGAGGTTAAGCAATTTGCCCAGCATCACACAGCAACTAAGTGGTTGAACTAACTTTGAACCTGGGTCTTGCAGACACCAAGGTCTACGTTTTTGCTCTGCTCCTAAATAGAACCCATGTATACACTATAATTATGCACATCTTTTCTCCGTTCCTGAACCACGACAAAGAGCCATCCATGGTGCTGAGAAGAATTTCTTTCCCTAGAATTATTCAGTCTTTTTTTTTTTAAACATAGCATCACACATAAGTAATTTGACTTTTTTTCCTCCTCCAAGTGACTCATTTGAACACTCCAGAAACTGTGTCTTCCAGAGACACAGAGTGATGTCTGTTTTCTCCCTACCAGAAAACCCTAAATATTTCCATCTCAGGGACCATATGAATAATTTTGAATGAATGAATATTCCCTTGGGGTGAATTCCTTTCGAAAAATAACCAGGTGTCACATTATCAGGCAAACTCCAGCACGGAAATGAGAACAGTGGCACTGATTTTCCGGAAGCACCCATCTCGAAGGCCCTGACACAAACGCAGGATTCAGGATTCAGGCTACAGACTTGCCTTATGGGCCCTCCAAAGGGCTACACTGTTTGATGCTTCCACAAAGCGGGAGTAAATGATGTGCCTGATCTCCAAGCGGATAGCTGAGTGCTCATGGTGAATCTTCCACAGCAATCGCTGTCTAGCGTTGTTACGAAATGAAATCAAGGCTACATGAAAGACCAGAGGGGATGACACCGGATGCCACCAAAGGGAAGCCCCCCCGACCAGGCTGATGAAGAGGCTGCCTCTGAGGCAGTGACGCCCAGCAAGAGCCACCCGGCATGGGCCGAATCGCATTTGGATTAAATACAATGCCAGGTGCGTGCAACTGGTCGCGGAAAAGATGGAAACTGTCCATTTAATCTGAGGGAAGTGAAGAAGCAAGACAGTGTTTGGTGATGAAGAGAAAAGTGAGTGGGGAGGGCAGCACTGATATTTGTTGAGCACCTAGTATGTGCCCAGCAGTGACTACGTTTGTGTAATCCTCACCAGCTAGACACTATGGCTCCGTTATGGGGCAGGAGTGGGGGGAGGGGTAAGCTAAGGCTCACTGAGGTTTAGTGACTTGGCCAAGGTCACCGTGTCATGTACTATGAAAATCTTCCCAACAATCCCTCCCCCCGGCAAACTCAAACCCTCTCTCCCTTTACCCCAGACAGACTTCCACCAAAGCCCCCCCCCCCCCCCCCCCCGCTGAAGGAGCGCCTCCACTCACTATTCTTTTAAAACATGCCTGCCTGGGGGTGCCTGGGTGGCTAAGTCAGTCCGACTGCGGCTCAGGTCGCGATCTCACGGTTCATGGGTTCGAGCCCCGCGTCAGGCTCTGTGCTGTCAGCTCAGAGCCTGGAGCCTGCCTTGGATTCTGTGTCTCCCTCTCTCTCTCTGCCCCTCTCCTGCTCACACTCTGTATCTCTCTTTCAAAAATAAATAAATGTTAAAAAGATAAAAAAAACAAAACATGCCTGTCTCCTTCACTGTACTGGGATTCTTGGAGGCTGTCACTAGGTCTCTGCCAGTTCCGTATTCCTGTACCCAGCACAGACCCAGCACACAGTAGGTTCTTCTACTACATCTGGTTTTTGAGATGCTGAATCTGCTTACTGAAAATATTACATTTCCGGGGCGCCTGAGTGGCTCAGTTGGTGAAGCATCCACTGTTGATTTCCACTCAGGTCATGATCTCATGGGCATGAAATCGAGCCCTGCGTCGGGCTCAGCACAGAGCATACAGCCTGCTTGAGATTCTCTCTCCCTCTCTCTCTCTCTCTGCCCCTCCCCCACTCATGCTTGCTCTCTCTCTCTCAAGATAAATAAACTTAAAAAAAAAATTACATTTCCGATTTTAACTACATCTAACACCGTAATTTAAAAGAAATTCTACATAAGCCAACACCTGTGGTGAACCTGGCCCCCTTCTTGCAATTTTTCCCACTTGAATCAGAAAATTTGGGGGTGGGGCCCAGCCGTCTGAGTTTCCACAAGCCTTCCGGGGACACTGCTGCCTACTGGAGTTTGAGAACCCTGCTTCTGCTCATACTCTCCCACCACGATATTATTATTATTATTATTATTATTATCAGCCTCATTTTATAGACAAGCAAACTGAAGCCGTGAAAGTTTGTGTTTTATTCAAGAAAGAGGCAAGTGGCCATGTAAACTCATGTCAGCTATTTATATCCAAGATGGAAGGCTTGGGTGTGCTTACCTGGATTATAAAGGAAGAAGACGGGGAGAAGGAGGAAGGGAGGGCAAAGCCCTCTCAGGGACATGGCAGGTGCATGGCCCACCTTCCACCACCCTCTGCGTCATCCCTGCAGCGAATTCACGGTGGCCTGTCCTCGGAGCTGGGCCCCCTGAACTCCTGAAGTATCAAAGGGCCACTCACTCCATTACTCTCACTTTCGTATTTACTAAGGCAAGAGAAGTCGACACATTTCTCAAACATTTCGCACACCCAAAAAATATGTTCCTGTAACGGATGGCGACAGATCTTTAGGACAGGTCCCGCAAGGGACCTTGACTCAAAACAGTCTCCTTGTTTGGAAAACACACATACCATCTCTCCTCCTCCCCTGAATTTCCTAAATACCCTTCGTGGGACGGGGCAGGGCCCCCTCACTGAGAAAATGGGGCCCAACTGCCGCCCACAAACATTCCCTCAGAACTTCCTCTTCTCGCACACCCCTGCTAGTTAGAAAAAATAAAACAAACTCCCTTTAACACTTTCCCTCAAATATTTGTGGTTAATTAATTCACTGTTAATCAGTTGAGAAGGGTTCTTTGGTACTTTGTAAATAGAGAGCAGCCCCGGCCTCAGCAAATGTTATTCTTAAGCGGGAGGCTGCCGGCCGGGAAGGGCCACCTTGCAGCAGCCCTGTCGCCCGGACCAGGCCAGGCTGCCCACTTTCCAGGCTGGACCCCGTGTCGGCCTCCGCCCGCAGCGGGGCCTCCAGGTGGGACCGGGGGGCCCCCCTCTCTCATGATCACACCAGGCGCTCAGCTTGCGTGGAAGGCTGAGGGGTTTCCAGTGAGTCACCGTGAGCAGCTGGTGACCGAGGGACGGTGTAAGCACGAGCTCTGGTTTTCTCTGCACTATATTTAGAATGGCACAGAAAATCCCATCCTTTGGTGTTTCCACCTGTTCAGACGTCCCGGAAGCTCCTCCACTCCGTCCGCCCACAGCTCCCCCTTGCTGGGCCCTGCCCTGGGTCCCATCTCCTGGCAGCTCCCGAAGTCTCCTGGTGGCCCTCCCTGCTTCCAGCAGCCAGCCTGTCACTCCCCACTTCAATTCCGTCATGAGCTCCAAACGTCCAAAGGGATTCATACCAGAGCCCCGAGCTTCGTAGGCTAGGGGCTTTTGCTCCTGTACCCCCTGCCCCCCTGGTAACTGCTTCTAAACTTTGGGATCCAGCGGAATCCTTAGGCTCAGATTTCTACCTAAATAAAACATAAGCACGTGATACTGTGTGTCCACTCTTTGCGCGTATGGTTTCCTCCACCTGGAACCATGGTTCTTAATCTTGGCTGCACATTAGAACCACCTGGGGTGATTCCAAAAGCCTCGCTGCCCCCAGACACATCAAAGACCTCAGAAATTCAAGTCTCTGTGGAGAGAGGGCCCAGGTGTCGGTATTTTCCAGGACTCCCCAGTGACTGTCAATGGACAGTCGAAGTGAGAACCTCTCCACACCCTTTCTTCTCCTGGGGGGCTTCTCCATCCGACAAGACCCAGCCACCCTGCCAGCGCTCCAGGCATCGGGGAGCCCGTGTACCTCTGAGGCACCGTGCTCTCCTCGGCACACTGGACTTACAGGCTTCCTCTGTTCCAGTCTCCATCCACATCACTTTCCGGCCTCACTGGGTGGTGGTCCCTGCCCCCAGCCTTGGCCACCAGTCTCAGAGTTCCAGTGGCCACTCCGCTCGGTCCTCTCCACAGGGATGAGACCCAAGAGTACCCCGCTGCTGTGGATACTTTCATGTGGATGTCCTACTATGGGATGTCTAAAACATGTGTGGGGTGATGAATTTTGGATCAGAAACTCCTTCCTTCGTTCAGCAGACACTGGTGAGGTCTCCCCTCTGCCTCAGTCCTGGGCTCCACACAGCAGATGAGCAGTCGGTGGGGGAGAGCAAGGGACTAACACGACACGGTAGGACGGTCTCCTCCAGAGGACGGAGCTACCACTCGGGATGCTGAACGCTATTACGCAGAGGAGCACCTAACAGGGGATGCCTACTTTTTCTGGGGTCACAGGTCACTCTACCATTAGGACATCAGTTACCGTGTCCATGAGTTTGTGCTTGTAGAGCAACTGACCCAGGGCTAATGCACGGTTAGGAACGTTAACCACTGCCGACTGATGATGCTAACAAAGACCTCTGCATCAAAACCTTACGAAACAACGGGATGGATAAGATAGACGGGGGATGCTGTTAGACCCAGAAGACACACAAAGTAGAAACGGTTGGGAAATGCTCTTTCTGGGCCAGCCTGGAACTGTGCTGTGGAAGAGGAGATGGCTACTGGCAAGGTCCTTTCTCCGCTTCCTTCTTACTGAGCCCTGTTCTGTTTGTACCAGCGGATACGTAGCGAACACATGAGACTTCCCTGCCTTCCTTGCAGCTAGCGGTGGCCGTGTGATGCAGTGCTGGCAGATGAGACCCAGCTGGAATGTGCCAGGAGCTTTCCTGGTATGAGCCCAGCCCCTTCCTCTGTGTTGCGGCCCACGTCTCCTTCCTGCTTGGAACGTGAGGTTGGAGCTGGTACCCACAGGCACAAAAGCCACAAGCTAAGAACAGCTGAGCAAAACTGCAGAGGGAGCCCTGGGCAGTGGTGGCACAGTGGTGTCCACATGGCGGGGGAGAAAAAGATACGTGTCTTGTTCAGGTATGACGGTCAGGCCTCTGTTGCGTGACTGGTAGGAGTGTTTTCGTGCAATGAGAATGGGCCCCCTTGGCTACAGAGCCTCAGAACCCTCACCTCTAAAACAGTCAAAATATCAGTCATTAAGAGGGAGTAGAACAGGGGCGCCTGGGTGGCTCAGTCGGTTAAGCATCCGACTTCGGCTCAGGTCATGGTCTCATGGTTCGTGGGTTCAAGCCCCGCATTGGGCTCTGTGCTGATGGCTCAGAGTCTGGAGCCTGCTTCGGATTCTGTGTCTCCCCCTCTCTCTACCCCTCCCCCGCTCATGTTCTGTCTCTGTCTCTCTCTCAAAAATAAATAAACGTTAAAAAACTTAAAACACAAAAAAGAAGGAGTAGAACGTACGAAAAGTGCCTAGCGCAGAGCTTGATGCACAGCTGGTCCTGCTCAGAGCCTTGGAGGCCCCAAGGTGGGGACACAGCTCACCAGCTGGTCTGCATGGTGGCTGGAGGAGGTTTCGGGGTGGGCAGAGTGAAGGGGAAGAAGTTTCCACCCTCTGCTGGGCCCTCTACATGCATTGTCTCCCAACAACCCTTGGTGTATGACACCCATTTGATGGATGAGAAAACAGAGGCTTGGAATGGTTCAGTAAGGTCTCTGCGATCTTGGAGTCACAGTCTAGTGGGGACAGGGACCCAGGTATTGTTTGCGCCTGAGCCCTCTTGCTGTCTGGGGTGAAGGTTCTAACAGTCTGGGGTGATGATGCACGGGAGTGCAGGATGGCAGTATGCCTGAACACGTGGGGGCTGCAGCCTCACCCTGGAGAGACCATGAGCCCTTGAACAGTCTTTCTCAGCCCTGCATTTTTAAACCCTTTGTGTACCTCCAGCTGGCCCAGTAAATGCCTGACATTCCCCCCACCTATGCTCCATTTAAATTTAAAAGTTATGTTGGAAAGAATGAAGGCTGTATATGTCTCTGCATGTATTCATGCCTGGTATATCATCCGTATCTTGTCATAAAGGAGGCCAGGCTTTAGAACCTACATTCTGGGTTCAAATCCCTCCTCCTCCGCATTTCTCAGCAAGAAGGAATAAAGCACAGATCACTAAGCCCATATCCACTTCTCCAGCCTGCACAAGACCCTGCCATGAAGGCCCATCCACACGGCTTTCTCCTACCAGGGAAGCCACAGTCACTTTCGTCTGTAGATGACCACCCAAGTCACACACACATTCAACTGGGTCCGTTTCTTGAATAAAACACCTCCCCTTTGGCACTTGCCGGAGATATTTCCAATGAGTCACTGGAAGAAACCGATAAACCAAGGAACTTAAAACAGGTGAATGTAAACAACCGGTTTTGAACTATATTTAGACACCACGGAGAGCTATGCCTCAATCCTAGATGCTATTCTGGAGACATCGAAAGGTGGGCTGTTTCTCGTCTCCTTTTACTCAGAAAAGGAAGCCTTTTTCCAAAGTTCCACAGTCAGGCAAAATAAGTCAGGCACCACAGGTACTCGCTCCCACAGATGTGGCCAAGGGGGAGCTCGTAAGAAGGTAACTTGACTCCAAGACTCACAACAGAGACGTGAGACTCTGGTTGGAGGTGTTCAGTGTTTGCAGGGTATAATTAGTTATTCTTTGCTTTCAGAATGTCCCTCTGTTGTTCAGTTTGAAGATGGAGATGATGGTTGCGACGGATTTTAACAGAGACAAAGACAACGGGAAGAAAGGCATTCCTAACTTGGGCCTTCACACACTGTGGAAAGTGCCAAAGTTAATAATGACACCGTCCCCATCGTGAAAATCGGGTTAGTCCTCAAATATCACATCTCAAACAGCCTCACAAATATTACTGGGACCATTTGCAAAGCACCAAAGAACATTACAACCATAATAAGGAAGAATTCAGTCAACAGTCTCAGTTACAAGGACGCTCGCGCATATATGGCTTAAGAAGGGCTCTTGGTAAACCACGTTTGCAGTCTGGTATCCACAAAGTGCCCCAGCAAGCTTCTCAGCGTCTCTCTGTACTGATACGCTCTCCCTCTCTTTTGCAAGGACTCCTGGGCCCTGTCACTGCCCCCCTCTCCCTCTTTTCAGCAATGTCACTTAATTATCTATTTTCAAATCACATAAAATAGAAGCCGCATTGCTGGATCTGGACCGGGATAATGGATTTCTACATCGCAGTTGTGGAGAAATCACCACGTTCAGTCACAGGGAACGCTTCATTTTAAAGACTGTTAGGCAAAGAAAGAGCTAAGCTGGGAGACTTCCGAGCCATGAGGGAAGTCACAAAAACGATGAAGGCGTGCCATATTGAGTTAGGCAATAGACACGGCATTTTGACGGTTATGGTGGATCTTGTTAAGGGCAAAGGATCAAAGAATCGGCCTGGGGACGTGTGTGTGTGTGTGCGTGCGTGCGTGCGTGTGTGTGCATATGTGCCTGCATGTGTATTTATATGTGTGTGCATGCATGTGTGCGCACGTGCACGTGTGTTTGGGGTTTTCTTGTGTGTGACTGCGTGTCCTTTGAGACTTTGACTGCTCTCCTGGTTTGAAATGCTTTGTAAACGTCTTGTGGTTAAACTGGGGTTGAACTGTACTTGCACCGACTACATCACAGCCATCGGAAGTCCCTTGGGAGAAGACCAGGGCCCATTTTGTACCAAAAGTGCTTTATAAATGCAAGAGAGGATTCCTTGGCCTGGGGCAAGTTCCTATATAAACAGATTCTGACTTTGGTTTCTTTCAGTGGAGATTTCTAATCAGCCTGCATTCAATCCCAGACTCAACAGAAACTGCTGGTCAGACATCTTTTTTTTGTTTACATAATGATTTTTTTTTTTTAACCCAGAAACACTCATGGAGAACATCTCTTCCCAG
>NW_026058726.1:0-16566 GCF_023721935.1 Panthera uncia
GTCTGGGTCCCTCCTGTTGGCTGAGTCTGATCCCTCCTGTTGGCTGAGTCTGTTCCCTCCTGTTGGCTGAGCCTGAGTCCCTCCTGTTGGCTGAGTCTGGGTCCCTCCTGTTGGTGAGTCTGAGTTCCTCCTGTTGGCTGAGTCTGGGTCCCTCTTGTTGGCTGAGTCTGATCCCTCCTGTTGGCTGAGTCTGGTCTCTCCTGTTGGCTGAGTCTGGGTCCCTCCTGTTGGCTGAGTCTGGGTCCCTCCTGTTGGCTGACTCTGAGTTCCTCTTGTTGGCTGAGTCTGGGTCCCTCTTATTGACTGAGTCTGATCCCTCCTGTTGGCTGAGTCTGAGTCCCTCCTATGAAATCCAAATATGCTCCATGGCCACCGACATGAATTCCACCCCCTGTGACTCAGTAGGGCCCTGGAATTCCTACACAAGAGGGGGGTCTCAGACTAATGGGAGGGGCTGAGGGAGATCACCGAGGGTATAGCAGGAAGCCCACCCTCCCTGTTGTCTCTCCCCGCTGCCCTGGACTTCTGTCACTGACAAATGAGTGAAGGATAATAAAGTGCAGGCAGGGCCCAGCAAGAATGTTCACCGGAGAGGCTGTGCCCCAGGCACACTGGCCCCAGATACAGCCCGTCTCCCAGCGGGGGTGCCTGAAGACGCACAGCGCACAGGACACGGGAAGGATGTGCCCGTGCTCCCCAGATGTCCCGCCCAGAACTGTGGCCCGCCATGCAGCGGCCCAGCCAAGTTCCACTGGGAGTCCTGGGGTGCCACTCTGCAGACCTTGTGTGGCCTTAGGAAAACTGCTGAACCCTGCAGTGCCTCAGTTTACCCATCTGTGAAATAAGACTAATGGTATTTCCTGACCTTGGAGGGCTTTGGAGAGATTTTGTTAATTAAGGTTCCGAACTACTCAGCAGCTGATGGACGAACAGGGAGGATTTATTCACTGATTTTCAAGTCCACCGCCCCTGCCCCACTGCATTCCACACACACGTGCACACACGGACACACACTCCACACACGTGCACACACACATACTGCACACAGACGGACACACACATACTCCAAACACACGGACACACACATAGACAGATATACACACATATTCCACACGCACACAAACACAGGCACACACACTCCACAACACACACACAGACACGCTTCCACACACACAGGTGCACACACACAGCTTCTTCCGAAGCTATTTTAGCTTCACGGCCACACAGGTTTGGACCACCCCGAGCACAGTACCTGGGGAGGAACAAGCCCCCCGAAGTGTCCCTGCTTCTATGTGAAACACGCATTGAACTCATCTACTGTTCCATCACCTTGCACGTGGGGGCTTTTCTCGAAATGCCAACGTGGGTGCCGAGAGGGCAGGATGAGTGGGGGTGGGTTTCTCCAAGGGGAGGGGTGGGAGGGGCCTCTGAGGGTGGAAAAAAATGCAGAAACAGGGACAAAAAGAAAGGTGTGGGGGTCGGTGCAGGTCGGGCGCTGTCCCCGTGGGGTCTCACGCCTGTCCCCTCCCTAAGAGTAATTCCGAGGGAGAACAGACCAGACACTCACCACACAGCCATGCCTCCGACCAAGGGGCACGGCTGGGCTGTCTTCCCGACCCGAGCCCCTCCCCATCTGGGGTCTCCTGGAGCCCCCACGGGGGGCTGGCACAGGACCGCAGGCCCTGCTGGGGGGGGGGGGGCTCTGGCAGGCCCGCTTGCTCCCCAGGGGTCTCTCCGTGGCTGCTGGCACCCCCTGCCCCCCTGAACACCCCGGGGTGATGGAGCAGTGCTTCCCTAGGACCCCCCGAGGCTTCCAGCCTGGGGAGGGAAGCCCGAGTCCTGATCTGCCTCCTCCCTCTGGTGTCCCACGAGCACGTGCTGCTCAGCTGTGCAAAACCTGCAGCCCGTGCCAGATGCACCGGCTCCGCCCACACCTTGCACCTAGGCTCCCCCCAGAGCCAAGAGGTGGGGAGTCGGCAAGTCACTTAACCGCCGGGGGCCTCGGCGCCCCTATGAGGCACCGGCACGAGAAGACCAGGCACCTTCGTGCCTCTGCCTGGATGCACCCTCCATCTTGAGCCCACTTCCTTCCTTCTACTCCTCCTTCCTGATGGGGGTCAAGCGTCACTTCCTCCAGGAAGCCTTCCCAATGGCTGCAGGTAAAGCCACAGGCTTCTTCCTCTTGGCTCCTGACATGTCACTGGTGCCTCTGCCGCGCTCCCCTCGAATGTTCCCCCCAGACCAGGGTAGGGTTCTCCTGCGCCCGTGCCCAGCACAGCACCTGCACGCGAGGGGCACTTCATCTTTGTCTGCGGAAGGGAGCCATCCTGGGCCCCACCAGGCCCAGAGCCAGCCTAGGCTGCAATCCTGGCGACCGCCCAGGTGGCTGGTGCTACAAAATCATAGCCCTGAACTACCTCCCTTGTCACCCTGGACATGAGAACCTGAAGAGGAGACACGGTCACAGTGAGCTCGGGGCTCCGGGTTCCTGAGCATCAGGCTTCCGTGCAGAGAATCTCATTAGCCTGGAAGACGCTGAGGGAAGAAGGAGGCTGCATCTGTGGGGGCTGAAGGAGACCTCCGGGGTGGCAACGGGCAGTAGATCGGCCCGGCGCGGGGCTCTAACCGGGAGCCTGCAAGCGCGCCCTGCAAACCTGCAGGGTGTAACGCCACAGCATCGGGGGGCACCCGGGCGCCTAATGGGGCCGCTCCATCAACATTTTCTGGGAGTTTGAGATGCGGTGTCATAAAAATAAACATGCTTACTCTTGTCTTGCATAATTGGCTCCCTAAAGAATCCTTGCGTTCTGAAAGCCACCATGTCCCTCGGCAGGAAGTACAGCTTTTTTCAGCATCTGGGTACAGTCCTGCGTTTTCTCGTCACGAAAAAGAGGGGGTGGGGGAGTGGGGGAAAGCGAACTCCTGGGTGGGCTCTTCCCCGCCTCGTTATTCCATACTCCGTGCCAAGTGCTGGGACAGGGCTTTCGGCTGAGGCTTTTGGCCACGAGGCTGGCCTTGCAATACGGAGACAGGATGCCTCTGCCTGGGAACCGATTCTGTTTTAGAAAAGTCAGTTTTAAAAGAGAGTAGTTGCATGTCAATGGAGCCTATCAGCCCGGGGAATCTCTTCACCTTTGCTAAGACGGTCTGGGAGATTGAAACTGTGGCCTGAGGTTTATTTTTGATCGCAGGTGGTCAGCCCGGGAGGGCGGGACTCACGTGAAAGGTGAGCCAGGCTATCTAGATGCTATTTAGGGGCCCGGGTAGAAGCACTTTGGAGCCAACGGAGTGTCTGTGAAGGTTTTCCTAAGGAAACAGAAGCGGGTGCAGACATGACCTGCTCCCTCCCCCAAATCACCAGTTACTTCCCAGGGCTGCTCCCTGGCCTGCATGGGGACAGTGCTCCCCACCCACCTCCAGGAGGAGAGCGCTGTCTGGGGGCCCCGCGGCCAACCGTGGGGCAGAACTGACCAGCCGCGTTCACTCCTCCGTGGCTACCCAGCTGGTCCCCAGGAAGACCTGACTTCAGGGATGCTGGCCCCCCCCCGAACCACGTGGACGGGCTTCTGTTGTCACAAGGGCACACTCCGTAGCCATCACCTTTCCCGCCAGGCTCAGAATACGCGAAGGTCAGGACGTGTCATTTTCACCTCCCTATCCTGGGCGCCCGTGTGTGCTCCGCACAGAGTCGGGGAGGCAGGACACTGGCCTTCGATGCTGGGCTCCAATCCCACGCTTTGCCGCCTGCCTGGGCCTGGTGGATGTCACGTGCCTTGAATACAACCAACAGCCGTGCACTGCCTTCCAGAAAGGTAAGGGCAGGATGTGACGGTGCAGAGGACAAGTGGCAGGGCCCAACAGCCCGGGTGTGAGCCCCGTCTCTGCTGTTCCCTTGTTGTGTCACTTGGACAGATCACCCAACCTCTCCGAGCCTCCGCGGGGAAGAGGACATAATTAAGTGCCTGTGTCACCGCAGCACTGGAAGGACAAGTTAAGACGGGTCAAGTGTTGGGACAGTGCCTGGAACACCGTAATCAGGCACTCACAATAAGCACTCACGAACATGCACACGCCTCCGGGAGGGTGTCCAGCCCACCCCAACTCACAAGCTCTGTCTTCGGACCTTCTGGGGAGGGAGGGCAACTCCCTGGCACAGGGTAGATACGACGACCAGTCGGTGGGCACCCTTTCTCTCCAAGCCTCGGGAGAACGCAAAACCCTCCTCGACACGGAGCTCGAGGAGGCTACCACCAGTCAGCTCTGGTCCCCGGAGTGGGGTCTCCTCACCCGCCCCAGGTCTGGGAAGCCCCTGCTTTTGACACCAGCAGCTAGACCGGCATCTGGGAGCAGAGACCCTGTAGGGCCAGCTGGGCCATGACTCCTGCCCAAGCCCACGGGACCGGCCCGGGAGGGACGCCAGGAGCCCAGCCTCCTCACGGCCCCCTACCGGACACGCAGGCTCGGGATAACCGGTAAATGTACTGTCTCCTCGCATAATAGTAACTAGTCACTTCACTTCTTCCTCTGTTCAAACCAGGTTCTTCAAAGCTCCCAGCTCCCCCTGGAACTAACCCCACCTTGGCACACACACGGGGCATCTACAGGCCTGTGCTTACAGACGGCACAGCCCCTTCCATCTACAAAGATGTGCTAAAGCCCTTCGCTCTAAGGTACTCCCTGGGGGTGGACTCCCCTAAACTTGCACCACTGTCCCGCCGGAAGGGAGTCCTCGATCCCAGGTAAACACAGCTGCCTCCCCCAGGCCCCGTGGAAAGGCCCGTGCAGCAGACAAGGCTCAGAGGCCGGGGGACATTCTGCAGGACCACCTGCCAGCCCCCCCTCCTCCAGTCCCAGGCCACACACTGCCCTCCTCCAGCCCTGGGGGACCACACCACGCTCAGCTCAGCGGGGAGCCCTTCTTTTTTTTAAAAAAAAATGTTTATTCATTATTTTGAGAGAGAGAGCGAGAGCGTGAGCAGGGGAAAGGTAGAGAGAGAGAGAGGGAGAGAGAGAGAATCCCAAGCAGCCTCCACACCGTCATTGCAGAGCCCAACGTGGCGTTCAAACCCATGAACCATGAGATCATGACTTGAACCGAAACCAAGAGTCGGATGCGTAACCGCCTGAGCTCCGCAGGAGCCCCGAGCCGGGAGCCCTTCTAATGAGTCACATATTCCCCTTCGTGGTATCTTTGCACCAAGGCAGAACACAAAGCTTTGCTCTCCTTTATCTCTCCAAAGCGCAGCACCATGGCGAGACACCGCTGACACTCAATAAATGTTTATCAAATGAAAAATGGACAAATAAACAATGGCTTGTGTGCAGTCAGCCCCTTGTTTAGAGCAAAGGGAAGGAGCAAATCCAAACCCAGGGGTGGAATCCTGGACCCCTGCCCGGTGCATTGCCACCGACTCGGTAACACAAGGGGGCTTCTCCAACCGCCGCCCCCAAAGCCTTGCTGTCTGTGCTTACAGGGTCCTGGGGCAGCAAGGGGGGCGAGAGCAATGTTCACAGCTGCATGATTTGTGCGAGCCTCAAAGAAGAAAGAAGCCAAGCGCCCGTTAACCAGCCAATGGACAAACCGACGGGCACATCCGCAAACGGAATGCCACTCAGAAAGAACACAGAGAACAAAGAGCCACACTCCAACCCACAGAATCCTCACGGACATGAGGCCGAGTGAAGAAAGCATGTGCGCAATGGCACGTGGTAGGTTTCCACGTTCGAAATGCCCGAACAGGCAAATCCACAGAGAGCAAAATCAGATCAGAGGTTGCGTGAGTCTGAAGGTAGAAATGGGGATTGGCTGTGAACAGAACCGGGGATCCCATCGGGGGCGAAAGACACGTTTGCACACACGGCAAATTTACTAAAAATCATCGGATCGTACACTCAAAATGGGGGAATGTTACAGGATATAAATTATACTCCAATAAATAAACATGTGCATGCATGCACACACGCGATAGACAATCCTTCTGCCCAGACTTATGTCGTGTGAATCCAACCTCCTCAGTGTGGCCATTCATTCATTTCCGCAGTGTAATTTCACAAGAGCTCTCAAGAGGGGCCTCCGTGGAGTTGCTGACATATTTTTTTTTAATTATTAAGTAGGCTGAATAACAGTATCTGTGTCACAGACATGTTTTCAGCCCTTTGTGACATTTCATCAATTCTTTGCTACAAAACAGTCCCTCATTTAGACGATAAAACTTCTACCTAAAAGTCTGCTTGCCGGAAGGATGCGTGATTCTGACATCAGCTGGGCACAAGGACCTGACGCCACAGCATGGGGGCCCCTCCAGTTCTGTTTGTTGTTTGTTTGTTTTGGATTTTGTTTTTGTTTTTCCCAAAGGGGCACTGTGTAAGTTAACCAAAAGAATAAGAGGTAGATTTTATCCAAAACGTGGGAGCCATACGGGGCAATGGTAAGAACACAAATAGACCTGGGAGTCCACGAAAACTGGGTTCGAGTCTCAGCTCTCAGGGCGTCTGGCTGGCTCAGTCAGTTGAGCGTCCAACCCTAGATTTTCATGATCTCACGGTTCGTGAGTTCAAGCCCCACATCGGGCTCTGTGCTGACAATGTAAAGCCTGCTTGGGATTCTCTCTCTCTCCCCCTCTCTGCCCCTCCCCAGCTCGCTCGCTTGCTCTTTCTTTCAAAAGGAAATAAACTTAAAAAAAATCAGAGCTCTCTTGCTAGCTAGCTGTGTGACCTTAGGCAAATCACTTAACCTCTCTGAGCTTCAGTTTCCTCCTTTGTAAGGGAAGAGCAACCATGCCCACGCTGCAGGGTCATCATGAGGATCCTGAGGACGGGCCAAGAGGACGGGGGTTGACTGGGTCACCTAGCACAAAGCTTGGCTTGTGACAAGATCAGGAACTGCGGTGGCCTGGTGCCTCCTAGCTAGACCTGAATGGATGGAAAGAGAAGCCGCGGGTCCAGCCCATGGGGTCACAGAAGCTCACGACCAAATCCAACGTAGAGCCTTTGGAATGATGCAAAGCTTCCCATTCAACAAGCATTTACAGAATGCACGTCCTCGTGCGTGCACGCACACACACACACACACACACACACACACGTGTGCGCACTCATTCACGCTTGTACATGTGCGCCCATGCACACACAACACACTGCAGTGCTTTTCTCATAAAGACCAAAAGGAAATGTAAACAAGCAAAGCCACAGACCATTGCCTTCACCAACTTGAGGCTCACGTCTTGCTGATCTGGAAACCAACTGTTTCCGTCCGCGTTTGACTCCAAATCCTCGGAGCATGGTCTTGGAGCCACCCTACGTGCCAGGGCTGGAAAGTGGGACTGTCCCCAAAAAGGCTACTCTATTTTCAGAGCTGACCTGATTTATATAAGGATCTGGACGGGTCTTCTCATCCAATAATTATGCACCAGGTCATTTATGACTGTCACTGATGATGGATCTCATCACATTAGCCACACCGCACATTCACATGCTGCTCTATTTTGCATTCTAAAGAATGTGGCAGAACGACATGGCCACTTTCATAAAGTATTGTTTTTGCCCCTTGCCCCACTTCCACAGGACCCGACCGTCGTTCATTCCAAACACGTGGTGCCTACCCGTCACACCTACCCCCCAAACAATCAGATGCCAGTCTCTGGCAGGTAAGTAGAGGCTATTCATTCCTTAATTAAGTTTTAATTTTAAGTTAATCGTAGATTTTCACAAGCACTGTACTATGTAATACGGAGCGATCCTGCAGCCCTTACCCGGCTTCCCCAGCAGCAATATCTTACAAAATCAGGGCACAAAGATATAAGCAGGATATTGGCATCGCTGCGACCGAGAGGGTCGCAACGATCCCTCACACTGCCCTGATGGAGCCACATTATCTTCCCTCCGACTCCCTGCCCTCTCTCGCGCCCTGGCAATGACCACCCTGTTCATTTCACCCTTTGAAGGATGCTGTGGAGCCGCCATATTGCTTGTAGGGCTTCTAGACTGGCTTGTTCACTTAGCATCCTTCCCGGATGGTCGTGCAGGTTGTTGGCTGTATCGGGAGTTCTTTCATTGTTATTGTTGGGCACTATTCCACGGTGTCAACGTACCCCAGTTTGCTAAGCCATTCGCCCCACTGAAGGGCATCTGGATTGTTTCCAGTTTGAGGCTCTTACAAAGAGAGCTGCCGTAAAATGTGTGCGCCGATCTTCAGGTGAACACGTCTGCGTTTCTCTGGCGTGAACGCCCAGGAGTGAAAACCTCAACCGCATGGCAGCTCCATGTTTAGCGTCGTTAGAAACTGTCAAATTGCCTTCTAGAGCAGCTGTGACCATCGTGCCTTCCCGCCAGCGGTGTGGGAGGGACTCAGTTTCTCTACATCCCTGCCAGCATCCCATTCCCAGTAGTTCTTGTCTTAGCCATTCTCACAGATGAGAAGTGACATTGAGCGTCTCTCCCCATGCTTTTCGACTAACTGGCACTCCTGTATGGTGAGGCTTTCACCTGCTTCTAATTGGATTGTTCAACTTTTTCACTGCTGCGTTTTGAGAGAGGTTTATGTTTTCAGACACTAGCCCTTTGTCAGGTATACCGTTTGCGAACATTCTCTCCCACTCTGCGATGTGTCTTTCCACCCTCGTAGGAGAGTCTTTCACAGAGAAAATTATAAACCCTTGATGAGATCCAATGTATTAGTTTTTTTTTCCCTTTTATGGATTATGATTTTGGTGGCAAGTCTGAGAGCTTTCTGCCTAGTCTCACATCTTGAATAATTTCTGTTTTTTTTTCCTAAAAGCTTTTCCAGTTTTACATTTTACACATAATTATGTAACCCATTCCGAGTTAATTTTGCATTAGATAGGAGACCTAATAGCAAGGTTCTTGTTTGTTTGTTTGCTCTTGGCTATGAATGTCCTACTGTTCCAGTACAATTAGTTGGAAAATGCTATCTCTCCTCTACTGAATTAGCACCTTTATCAAAAATCAGCTGGGCATATTTGTGGGAATCTATCTGTGGAAAAATCTATATATCTGTCCCTCCATTAAGACACACAGTCTTGATTATGGCAGCTACATAATAAGCCTTGTAATCACACTGATTCCTCTCACTTTATTATTCTTTTTCAAAACTGTTTTAGGTATCGCTAGTTCCCCTCCCTTCACATATGCATTTTAGAAGAATCTCATCTACGCGTGCAAATGTTTTGCTGGATGTTGATAAGAATTATGTTAACCTTCTATATCAGTTTGAGAAGTGACCTCCTTCCTTGAGTCTCTCTGTCCATGAACATGGTATGGCTTTCCATTGTTTAGATTCTTCTTCGATTTCTTCCATCAGCACCACATAGCCCTGGGCACGCGAGTCATGAGCATAACACGATTCGTTAGGTCTACACTGAAATGTCTCGTTTTGGGGAGTGACTGTAAATGCCACTGCATTTCTTATTTCAGGGTCCATGTGTTTATTACTAATAGATGGGAATGCGATTCATTTCTGTTGTGTCCTCCAACCTTGCTGAAATCATTCATTAGCTCTAGAAGGTTTTTTTTTTAATAGATGACATGAGACTTGCTGTGTGGACAATCACATCATCTGCAAATAGGAACAGTTCTATTTCTCCCTTTCTGTATGTCTTTTCTTGCCTTTTCATCCTCTGTCCCCTCTGGCTAGGACTTCCAGCACTGTGCTGAATGAGAGTGGTGAGAGCAGACATCCCCGGCTTATTCCTGATCTCCAGGAGAAAAGCTTCCAGTTTCGTAGCATTAGGCGTGAAGTTAGCTGTGGGCTTTTGTGGAGAAAGCGAGCCTCTGTTCCTACACCTCTGGCAGTTGTCATGGACAGATGCTGAATTCATCACATGCAGAGGCTCATATGGTGTTTCTGCTTCAGTCTTTCATTTGACAGATTGCCTTGACCGACTTTCAAATGTGGAGCCATTTCTGTACCCCTAGAATAAACCCCACATGGTATACGCTTCTTTCCACATACGGTGAAACATGGTTTGCTAATATCTCGTTAGGGATTTTTTATTTTTTATCAGCAGCCAGGTTCTCATGAGACACGGTCCACCCTTTCTTATTAGACGCCTAACCCTGTGAACACAGCAAGCGTCCTTCTGCGGGAGGAGTTTTGTTTTAAGAACTGGTCTTTTCACCTGGAGTTGGAGCTCCCGGTATAAGTGTTTTTTTTAAGTTTTTTTTTTTTTTAATTTATTTTGAGAGAGAGCATGAGTTGGGGAGGGGCAGAGAGAGAGAGAGAGAGAGAGAGAGAATCCCAAGCAGGCACTGAGCTGACAGGGCAGAGCTCAATGTGGGGCTTGAACCCATGAACTGTGAGATCATGACCTGAGCCAAAATCAAGAGTCGGGCACTCAACTGACTGACCCAGCCAGGCCCTCTATAAGTGCATTGATGTCCACTGGTCTCCAAAGTGCCCAACACACACACACACACACACACACACCACACACACACGCACACACACACCTTTATCTGGAATAATATTCCTAAACGTCTTCATTAGAACCAGACCTTGGCAATTCACCATTTGTCCTCCTCCCACGAGGCCCGAGGTGGCACAGACTCTCAGGATCACATAGGTGATAAGCGCTAAGTTCAGGGAGAGAATGAAGGCCTGCCCTTGGGTCAGGTCTGGTGTGCACGTGGCCGGAGAAGCCCCGGGGATGTCTGTCACCCCCGGGTGTGTTCCTTCGGGAGCCGCTGGTACATTCCAGCCGATGCTGGCTCTGGGGCACCCTGGGGCACCACCCTGGAACTGTCCCTCTAGGGGGTCAGCTCTCCCTTCGGAAGGTGACTGGCCTTCTGTCTTATTCTCTCATTTGCTGTCTTAGCCCTCCGCTGGCTGTCCCCTGGCCTGTGACACCTCTGTTACAAGTCAGCAGGCTCCGTCACCCCCTCCTAAGTCCCCAAAAGCACTTCCTTACAACCCAGTATGGGAACGGCTCCAGAAGGTGTGAACCACCTACCTGCAGGCCAGCTGTCTCTCACTTGGGACGACTGGGCCCGAAGGCCGTTAGCTGTTGCCTCAGCCCTCGCTCAGTGCTCTACCTGCATCACTGGCCTGACCAGGCACAGAGGATGTGGCATGCACAGCAATTGTCCACTGCTGGCCAGCCCGACCCTCCTCGGAGCTCATACTAACGAGCAACGGCACCGAAGTCCCACACTGGTTGGGGGGAGGGGTGGCAGGCTCTGAAATATCTACTTTTGTCACTTCTGAGTCTCCACAGGACACTGTCCAGTATGACAACCCACAGCCCCCTGAGGCTCCCAAGTCCCCCAGCTGTGGCCCACATTCTCTTCCTACCGGACAGTGCTGATCTCTGCTCTGGCAACACTATTTCTACCCCGACACGTATCCCCCTCCGTTACTGGAGTGTGGGGTCTTTGAGGGCAGAAACCTTCTTATTTTGGAGTCTGCACGGCACCTGCTCACAGCCAGCCAGCCCCCAGGCATGCGGGAATCAGGAGCGGACTACAGGTGTGGATGAAATGAATACGAGATCGGGGATCGGGGCGTCATCTCTCGGGTGCACAGACATTTAAGGCGGACGTGTCAGATTAACTAAGAGTCGCCAGGCCGCCCGTGCCACTCCGTGACTTATTTTATGACCGCGTATTTGCAGCTTTCGACCCCCTGAGCCCATTTTGCCCACCCCCACCCCGCACTCCAGCAACCACCAGTGGGGGAAAAAAATTCTGTAACTGAGCGAAGGGCTGGATGCCGATTCGACTTACAAACACGGGATCATCCAGCTGGGCACCTGAAACTAAGATAACGTAGGTCAGTTTTGCCCCAATGTTTTGAGAAAAGCAGACACGTGCTATCTGGTCCGGCACAAATTCTGCAGCTCACCGTTGGGACAGGAGCACAGGGGCCAGAGGTGTGTGTGTGTCACGACCGCTCCTCAACATCTACCTACCCGCCCACCTGTGGACTCACAGACTGACCAGAACCTTCTCTTTCAAAGGAACTGCCTCTGTCAGCTCCACGTTTTCCTAGTCCCATGCATGAACCCACTTTCCGGTGCCCGAAAAAGCCAAAGGGAGGGGAGAACGGAGTCCAGTTGTGAGGCCAATAGTTTGCATTTGACCCCAAGCCCACCCTCACCCCACATCTCCCCAACCTCTCTCAGTGGTACCTTCCCCCTCGACCCCACCGCCACCCCTGTGCCACCTGCCTTCATGTTTTTTTCCCATCTACAGCCACTCCTCCTCCCACTTAGATATCGGATACTTTCACTCCTAGCAAACCCGTGATGACTGATAGGGCTCCATAAGGATTGCTTTTTTCCCAAACATGTCTGCATTCCAATTGTGACTAAATCTCACAGCAAAGAAAAGAATCTCTAATGGTGGAAATGTGAGCTCCAGGAAGTAGGGTGGAAGAAATGGTGTACCTCTTTGGGGCAGGACAAGGCCTACACCTGAGGCAGGTCCGGCTGGGAATTCCTTTCCTACGCCTCAGAGTTAAGGACGAGTAACCACAGGGCAAGACTTGATGAAGCAAGGGAACGGTGCCAGACGGACACGTTTACTCAGGCGCAGACGTCTCCTGAGCTTTTGCTATGTGCCACGCACTCTTCTCAGGAGGCAGTAAAGGACGAGGCTCAGTCCCTGCCCTCGTGAGCCCACAGTCCAGAGACCAGGGCTGCTCTTCCGGGCAAAGCAGGAAGCCCGAGCACCGGTTTCCAGTGGACACACCCCCTTGGTCTCCAAGGTCCAGACGCTTCGCTTTCCAGAAGCCCCTGAGGTCACGCACAGGCCCAAGCACTGACTCCCCCGGGAGGGCCAGCAACAAGGCTTCAACAGCCACATGGGCCAGGCAGCTGTCCACACAGGGTGGGAACAGAGGGAGGGCAGAGTAGCAGTGGGTCCTGCCACACCAGTGCTCCCTGGCTGGCCACAAAGAAGTGTAGCAAATGGCACACATCCAAGCGAGCGGACAGCACAGTCATGGTGGACAACAGGCTGGGAGGGCAGAAGCAGGGATGGACCCAGCATGGCTGCCACCAACCTTTCCTGGGGGGTGTGGGGGGGGGCGGGGAACAAAGTGACACCCTCTGCAGAGTGTAGGCAGGGGACAGAAATGCAAATACTAGCCCAGCACCCCCTCCCCGGGTCCCCTTGGTCCAGTGGCAGGACCCTGCCCTTTGCCAACACGGGACTCCCACCCAACCTGCCACCCCTGTCCTGGGCTCGCCTTCAGTGCCAGAGAGACTCACAGTGATGAGGATCCCCTCCCCCCATAGAGCAATGTTGGGTCTCTGGCTCCTCAGCCTCCCGGAGCCCTTGCCAGAGAGAGAAGACAAGACCCAGCAACCCAGCACAACTCACCGGGCCCGTCCAGGGGCTGCTGGGACACGATCAGGCAGCTGGCCCCAATCCTGCACCCTCCTCAGGAAGGGGTTTGGGGGGCCTGGCGGTGAAGAAATACCCCACTGTTCCTCGCCGATTGCCGGGGCGCAGAGTGCTGGCCCAAGTGGGGGGCTGGGGCAGCCAGGCCTCCTGCAGGCGATCACATCCGATCCCGCCCTGACATGGCAGGAGAACCGGGCAGCCTGGCCCCCCAACCCCAGGGCCCCCGAAACTCTGACAGGGGCAGGCTGCAGCCTCTGACTTTCTATTAACTGAGACTTAATCTGAGTTACGTAACTGCCGGTCCCCACTCGGGCGGCCTCATGACTCACCGACTCCTTTGAATTCCTGGAAGGGGGTCTTAGAGAAGGAGAGTCAGTGGGCCCCACGGCTGGTCTGCTCCAGCTCCAGCAAGGCCCAGCTCCTGCCTCCCCCTCGTGTCTGACCGGCATCGGGCAGGAGAAACCCTCTCGAGCCAGACTTCAAACATGAAAATCTAGATCAAGGATATATTTGGCTTTCCAAGCTAATCTGTACATCAATTTGGTCTCTACTGACTTGTAGCCCTTTGAAGAAAACTTGGCAACTACTCATATGGAAAGCAGAGGACTCTTACGTAACCCCAGACAGGAGCCCCTGGGCTCTGGAAGGCTCGGGAGTCATGGGTGGGTCGGGGTTTGCTGGTTATTCACTTCATCAAGACCCAGGGTGCAGCTTTTACCCACAGGGCTGCGCAGGGTAGTCTGGGCACAAAAAGCCCAGGGAAGTGAAGGGAAACGTCTTGTGCCAGACATCTTGGTGGTGCCCAGGCCAGCGGGCTGGGGGACGGCAAGGCCAGGCTGGGCTGCCGCAGATCCCACGGACAGCTGAGCCACCCCGGCCAAGAGGACGCAGGACGCAGGACGCAGTGGGGAAGCAGGCTAGTCCCTCTCCGGAGACACGGAGACAGGCGTCTCGGGGAGGCGTGGAGCTGTCTCCGCTGGCTTGCCCTGCTCCCTACTTATCGCCCTCTTGGATGCACGGAAGAAAAGGAAGCAGGTGATTACAATAAATCAACAGAAAGGACAGACTGGGAAGAGCCCGCCAGCCCCTCCTCCGCTTGGCGGGTGGATCCCCTGGGTGGGCGTGGCATGAGGGGAGGGGGACGCGCCCCCGCAGTGGAAAGATTCCAGCTGCCTCCCAGAATGGCCATTTATTCCAGCATCCCTGTCCCTGATGAGCATCCCAGCCGCGGACGCGCGATGGATTCCGGCTGCGACCAATTTGGTGTCACCAGCTGGAAATGGGCACGAGCCAGGCTTCACCGGGAGGGCGACGCCTGTGGACAGAGCCTCCGACTCCGTCCGTCCTCCTAACGCCTCTGGCCAGTCCCCAGCTGCTGGAGGACTTTCGAGGTGGGGACGGTGAGGGGCAAACCGCTGGGTCCATGTGCTGGGCCCGAACGTGGTGCTGCGTGCGTGGCCAGCACTCGGGGGGGCTGAAAAGCACCCCGTGAAAACAGACCGTCACATCGCTTTGTCCCACGCCCACCCCCACGCAGACACACAGGCACCCGGGGCCTTGCGGTAGAAGGACAGACAGAGCGGCCCCCCGGGAGCACAGCCTGGGAAGGACACCTGGCCGATGTCCTGTACGCTCCCAGCCCCTGAGGAAAGCTGCAGCACGGTGGCCTGCAGCCTCCGAGGCCACTTGCAAGGAGGCAGCCAAACTCTGCCGCGTGCTTACTCAGCACCCCTCCGAGCCGGGCTCCGCGCTCCTTACTGTCGGAGCTCCGACCCAGCCGGTCAAGCTACGGGCTGCCTTCAAAAGACACCGTGATCCGTGCTTGCAGCTCTGAGACCACCACCACCACGCAGGCACAGCAACGGCTCCATCCGACTCCGTCCGTTTCTGCCTCGTGAGAGGAAAAGGCTGCTTGCACAGCTCTGGCCGAACACAGAAGCCAGACACCGAGCCCAGACTTTGTCTCGGGAGCCCGAGCAGAGAGCTTCTCGCTCAGGTGATGCCTGGAGCTGCTTTCCGCCACCTGGGCTCCGGGTTCAGCATCTGCCTGACACAACCAGGTTCCAAGCCTGGCAGCAGGGGTGCCCTGAGCTCGCCTGGGGAGCCACAGAGTGGCGTGTAAGCAGAGACGATGACCGGCTTTCTTCAAGGAAAAAGTGCATTTCCAGCTTTCAAGCAAGCGATCCTGGCTTTGTTACTGCGACCCTCGCCTGGTGCGACGCTAAAAGCACACAGACCCTCCCGGCCAGGCACCTCTCCTGGCCAGGGGGTGGCTCTCACAGACACGACAGAGCCCTCTCCGGTCAGCCTCCAAGAGAGGTGACAGGCTATCCTTAGAGGCACACATACAGAAAATCTCTTGTGCTAACACTGAAGGAAAAAAAGAAAAAAACAACAACAAAAGGTCAAACTTCAAAATCACCAACAGAACTATTTCCTACAGCAAAATCCCAAGGAGATCTCACTTGGGGATGCTTTAGAGGAACTGTTTTAGTGAATTCTGAACCAACACAGAGGCTTCTTTCCATGGTATTTACTCTCCTCTCCCTTTATCAAAATGTACTAATCTTTCAATCTAGCAACTTAGTGGTAATAATAATAATAATAAAAAGAAAGAAACCACATCAGCTCAAATAACTTGCCAGCAGTCGGTCAGAAATGAAGCACCAGACAGGAGCTCGGGAAGCATCGGGGAGCAGGAGGTAAGCCCAGAGCCGGGGCTGGGACCCTCTGCTCTTTCCCGAGGCCTTTCCGGGCTGGCTGAGACCTGAGAGGCAGATGGCAGGGCACCTGGAGGGGGTCACCCGGCAACGCTGCCCTCGATCCATTTTGTCTGCGTCCCAGAACAGGGAGCCTAAACCTTATCTAGTCCAAGCACACGGTTATCGATTCAGGCCAGGCCAATACCCAACAGGATTCGCTTCACCGTTAACCTTTTAAAGCCCACACTGGCAAACCAGCCACCGGAAAAAGGAGCGCCGCTTTCCAGAAAAAAAAAAAAAAAAAAAAAACGGATAATAACATTTGACAATTTTCTCTAGACGTTCTAAACAGCGCCTACCCCCGGGGTGCGGGTTTGTCTCATAAATCAAAGGCAGCTAGACAACGCTCGGTGCAATCGACAGAGGACACTTCCGATTTCTCAAAATCAGGTCGCGCACTTGGGTCTCGCTTCCCTCACTCCCCCCAGCTTCCATGGGGCGG
>NW_026058727.1:0-16484 GCF_023721935.1 Panthera uncia
GATAGATAGAGATGATAGAGATAGATATAAAGATGGAGATAGGGATGGAGATAGGAATAACAGAGATAAAATGATAGAGATAGATAGAAATGGAGATAGAGATAGAGATGATAGAGATGGAGATAGAGATGGAGATAGGAATGATAGAGATGGAGATAGAGAATTACCATCAGACTCCACAGCTTTAAAGGTTCAGTCCCATTAGAATGCCCTCACTTCATAGGCCAGTAGCAAGTCCCCACATTTCTGTCCTGCTTGGCTAAAAAGTCGGGGACATCACCACCATGTTCAGTAGTTTGCTATAATGACTCATAAAGCTCAGGCAAATGCTATATTTATGCTTATATCTCACCACAATAGATATAAATGCACAGCCAGATTAAAGGTACATGGGAAGGAGCATCTGGGTGGCTCAGTTGGTTGCGTATGTGACTCTTCATATCACCACAGGTCACAATCTCTCAGTTGTGAGATCCAAGCCCCCCCTCAGGCTCCCCACTGAGCATGGAGCCTGCTTGGGATTCTCTCTTCTTCTTGCTCTGCCCTTCCCCTGCTCTCTCTCTTCTCTTTCTCTGTCTCTCTCTCTCTCAAAATAAACAAACATTAAAAAAGAGGTACAAAGGAAGACATCCAGAGGGCCTCAAGTACGGAAGTATCTGTCCCTATGGAGTTGGAGGTGCCTACCTCCAGGAATGCGGATATATTTTCCAATTCAGAAGCACCCTAAACCGTGTAATTTGAGGGGTTTTTATTGCAAGTTTCATTACATAGGTATGGTTTTAGCCATTACATAGGCATGATTCACTTAGAGATCTAGCTACTCTCCCTTCCTAGGAATGATGGTGTGGGGCTAGAAGTACTAAACTTCGAATCAAGTCTTGGTTTTTCTTGGGGCAAGCCCTCATCGTGAAGCTGTATGAGGGACCCACCAAGGGTAATCTCATTAGAACAAAAGATATTCCTATCACCTTTATCACTCAGGAAATTCAGAGGTTTAAAAGCTTCAAGGGTTCCAGGAACCAGGGATAAAAATCAAATATCTTTCTTATACACCACAGATGACAAGGAACTTTATGCTGTGGAGATAGAAAGAAAGTGGGTGATGGGGCACCTGGCTGGCTCAGTTTATAGAGTATGCAACTCTTGATCTTGGGGTTGTAAGTTCAAACCCCACATTGGGTGTAAAGATTACTTAAAAATAAAATTGAAAGAAAGAAAGGAAGGAAGAAAAGAAAGAGAGAAAGAAAAGAAAGGAGGAAGGAAGAAAAGAAAGAAAGGGGATGTTTGGCATCCACAAGGATTCAAGTTCTAATCCCACTCCTTACTAGCTATTTGATCGTGGGCAGAAATTTTAACTATTTAGTACTCAGTTTCCTCATTCATTACAAAAAGAATAAGCAGAGTTAAATAATATATGGTATGTGAAACATAGAGCACAGAGCTGGTACATGGCTAACACTCACTAAGAGTTATTACTTGAATCAGAGGTCTGCAAACTTCTGCTTTACATGAACAGAGATTTTATGCTTTATAGCTCAGCAAGTTTCTACAGCAACTATTGAACACTGCCATTGCAGAGAGAAAGCACTCATAGATAAAATATAAACAAACATGCCTGTGTTCCAATAAAACTTTATTTATAAGAATAAACAACAGCCCACATTTGGCTTGTAGGCATTAAATTGCCCAGAACCCTGATTTACATGATGCAAATTCAGAAGTATAATAATTTGATATTGTGTATCAACTCTAAATTTACAAATTGACCACATAGAATGCACTTTACTAAAAGAATTGTGCATTTTTTCATGAACTGTGGTGCTGATATTTTGGGTGGCATTTTGCTTCTTCCAAAGACATGTTAAAAACCACGAAATTTCTAGAAAAAAAAAGCATAGGCAGTAATTTCTCTGACATTGGCTGTAGCAAGGGAAACAAAAGTGAAAATAAACCACTAGGACTACATGGGGCACCTGGGTGGCTCAGTTGGTTGAGCGTCCAACTTCAGCTCAGGTCAGGATCTCACAGTTTGTGAGTTTGAGCCCCGCATGGGGCTCTGTGCTGACAGCTCAGAGCCTGGAGCCTGTTTCAGATTCTGTGTCTCCCTCTCTCTGCCCCTTCCCGCTCATGCTCTGTCTCTGTCTGTCTCTCAAAAATGAATAAACGTTAAAAAAAATTTTTTTAAACCTACTAGGACTACATCAAAATAAAACATTTCTGCACAGTGAAGGAAACAATGAATAAAGCTAAAGGCAACCTACAGAATGAAAGAAGATATTTGCAAAAGATATATCTAATAAGGGTTAGTGTCCAATATATATGTAAAGAACTTATAAAACAACATCCAAAAAAACAAATGATCCAATTAAAAAGTGTCAGAAGACATGAACAGACATTTCTTCAAAGACATCCAGATGGCCAACAGGCACATGAAAAAGTGCTCATTATCACTCATCATCAGGGAAATTCAAATCAAAACTACATTCAGATATCACCTCACACCTGTCAGAATGGCTAAAAGCAAAAACACAAAAACAACAGGTATTGGCGAGGATGTGGAGAAAAGGAAACCCTCTTGCACTCCTGGTGGGAAAGCAAAGTGGTGCAGTCCATCGGGGAAAACAGTATGGAGTCCTCAGAAAGTTAAAAATAGAATTACTCTATGATCTAGTAATTGTACTACTGGGTATTTACCCAAAGAATACACACATACTAATTCAAAGGGATACATGCACTACAATGTTTATAGCAGCATTGTCTACAATAGCCCAGGCATGGAAGCAGCCCAAGTGTCTAGCAATTGATAAATGTATAAAGAAGTTGTGGTATACATATATACAATGGAATGTTATTCAGGAAAAAAAAAAAGAATGAAATCTTGCCATTTGCAACAGCATGGATGGAGCTAGTGAATCTAATGCTAAGTGAAATAAGTCAGAGAAAGACAAATACCATATGATTTCAGTCATATGTGGAATTTAAGAAACAGAACAAATGAACAAAGGGGAAAAAGAGAGAGAGAGAGAGAGAGAGAGAGAGGCAAACCAAAAAGAAACTTAACTATAGAGAACAACCTGATGGTTACCACGGGGGAGGTGTGCATACACATGTCTTTGGAAATTGTTAATGGCAAAAACTGGAAGAGTTTTGAGATGCATGACAGAAAAAAAATAGACTGCCTTGAAGACACTGCCGTTAGAAGGAAGGACACTGAAGGAGGCAGCAGTGAAAAATCACCGATTTGCAGTTTAGAGGCAGGATGATGGTAATTGAGAGGACATTCCAATGTGTAATCTCCAAGCCTTCATTTATTTTAAGAATGCCTAAAATACCCCTTTGCTGGGTATTTTTTTATGAGGCAGAATATCTGCTGAAGCAACTCCCTCCACAGGAGCAACTTAATCTGATACATCGTGTCAAAGTCTTGGACCCCACCTAGAGCACATTTTCCACTTCCCAGGAAGAAGTGTCTTCTCGCCAGAAGTGTCCCTTCTGACTCATGGTATAAGATTTTATTCAGCTTGTCAAAGGAACTAATGGAGGCAAAGGTCAAAAATTCAGAGCTCCTTAGATAAAAACTGACAACTATTACAAAAAGAGGCAACACCATCCTAGTTAATCAGGTATGTCTACTTTCTTTGTTCAACAATTACTGAGTGTCTATTACGAACTAAGCCTGCATTAAGCAAAGTGAGCCAGCCTGCCATGATTTATGTGCGGTAAATGTCAAACTAGTAATACCAGACAGCTACAGTAGTAGCAACTAGTGGAATCAAGAGAAACAGACTCATAAATACAGAGAACACACTTTTGGTTGACAGAGGAGGCGGGGAGGAGTAGGCGGGGATGTCAGGGAGGTGGGGAGGTGAGGGGGGGTGGGGGTGAAATAGGTGAAGGAGGTAAAGAGGTACAAACTTGCAGTTATAAAGTAACTAAGTCTTGGAGATAAAAAGTACAGCATGAGGGCGGGAGCGGTGCCTGGGTGGCTCAGTCGGTTAAGCGTCTGACTTTGGCTCAGGATATAATCTCAGGGTTCGTGGGTACAAGCCCCGCATCGGGCTCTGTGCTGACAGCTCAGAGCCTGGAGCTTGCTTGGGATTCTGTGTCTCCCTCTCTCTGCCCCTTCCCCGCTCATTCTCTGTCTCTATAAATTAATTAATTAATTAATTAATTAAAAAACATTAAAAAACTTTAAAAAAAAAAGTACAGCGTAGGGAATATAGCCAATAATATTGTCATACCATTGTCTAATGACAGGTGGTAATTATACTTATCTTGGTGAACATTTCATAATTGTCATATCACTATCTTGTACACCTGAAGCTAATATAATATTATATGTTAACTATTAAAAAGAAGCATTATTAGAGTCCATGACATTGAACTTGAGACTTAAAATATGCAAGAAAAAAAAACCTGAGAAGAGTTAGCCAGAGTATCTCCCAAGTTATATCTCACAAGGGTTTTTCAAGAAATAATCCTGGAATAGGTAACAAATCCATCAGGGGAAACCAGTGTGGTGGTGTCAGGGATATTTGAGCAGAAGGGGGTTCTTAAAATATCCTGTTAATAATATGGACTCTTGTGGCTACCAACTGTGGGTCATGTTATAAAATAAAAACAAACTTAAGAGCAGAATAGCAAGAAAAAGATTAGTAAAGAAAGCATAGATGGTTAATTAAGTAGATTAAAATTTTTAAAAATTGAGAAAAGAAATGAAGTGCTAAGAAAATAGAATATTCTAAATGAGGATTTTAATAATTAAAGAATTAACATAAAAGGGAGCTAAATTCAAGGTTTTTTTTAGAAGAATTAGAATACAACATCAAATGAGTCAAATAGAAGGAACAGTAAAGAGGGGGGAAAGCAGGTATAGAATTAGCAAACATTTTTAAAAATTTATTTATTTGGAGACAGAGAGTGTGCGCAAGTGGGAGAGGGGCAGAGAGAGAGAGAGAGAGAGAGAGAGAGAATCCCAGGCAGGCTCCCCACTGTCAGCACAGAGCCCTATGTGGGGCTCGAACTCATGAACCCTGAGATCATGACCTCAGCTGAAGTCAGATGCTTAACCAATCAAGCCACCCAGGCACCCCTAGAATTAGCAAACATTTTTTTAAAGAGATTCAGAGTAAAATACTTCTACAAGGTATAAAAGAGAAAAAAATTTTTTTAAGTCAAATGCTGACGATAGAGTATAAGAGGAAGTTTGAAGACAAGAGATACTGCAGGAATCAAAGTAAGAACGGCAATATTCCAGAGGAGAAAGAAAACCCACCACTCTGGCAGGCCAATTACATTTTGCTAATAAACGGTTGATTAAACAGATGTCTGGATCTTCAGATGTATCCCCTAAATTTGTTTTCTTTTCTGGTTGGCAAGGGCCGAACGGCAAAGCCTTTTTTTTCCTCTCACCTTAGGTGTGCAACAATAGGACAGTCTGTGGTTTGAGCCTAACGTTTAATACCTGCTAGTGAGGTTAAAGCCCCCGGAGGAAGGATGGCGAGGAGCATCCGCAGCAAAGCCTAGTAAACCTGGAGCTCTCTGGCCTAGGACATGCTCTGCTGCCGAATTTATTACGCAAGGAGGAAATAAATTTAAATTCAAAGTATTGTTTTATTTGTTCCAATAAGCAACATGCCTTTTCCTGAAGGAGCCGTATCTCTTCTCTAATGACAATTTGGCATTTATTAATATATCATTATGATTAATTTCACAGTCTTACTCTTACTTCGGCTTCTTGCTGGGATATAAAAATCTCATATTCTTACACGAACTGCTGCTTGGACTGGACAGGATAACAAATACAGGTTTCACTTTTCCCCATGTTTCAATCTTCATAAAATTCAAATTCTCTATATTCGAGAAGATGCTTCTTAAAATCCATCACTATTTGGTAGTCTCTACTGATTTGGAATGATCAAGTAAATATCCAGCCTGTTCCTGTTTGAATTACAATTGGAAAGTGTAATGTGGCTACTAAGCGTCACCTGTGCTTGGAAATTGGGAATGAATGGCTGGCAGAGGAGTCTTACAAGTACCCTGTATGTGCAGGATCATAGTGCAAAGCTATGATTAAGAGAGGCAGAGGCAGCCCAGACTCTCAAAGGCATATGTCTGGGGTAGAAGAATAATCCTTCTGGGCAGTGTTTCAACTTATAGCCTGCAGAATGCTTGAGTCATCTCTGGGCTCAGGTAAGAAAAAAAAATGAATTTTTTTCAAAAAGCAGATTTTAACAATCTAATTTTCCCGATTTCCTACTTTGGCAAAAAGTTCTACATCAGGCATTGAAGAGGTAATTAAAGTCAAGATGTTCAGGAAATTAACTTTGATAGCATTAGAAGGGAAGATATAATGCTCCAGAGTATGTTGTGTTTAGTATATCATGCTTAATACGATTTTGAGGGGAAAAATTGAAAAATGGAGTGTAACAGAGAGAGCATACTGTTCTGTATCACCTTGGCATTGTTAACGCACTTACCTGAAATGGTAAAGCACCCTTACCTGTATATTAATAGTACATCATTCAACTACAGGCATTCTCCAGATTGGCCCTCTGTCTTAACTGAGTCATGAAGGACATATGCATTTATAATGAAATATAAAGGTTTTTTTTTTTTTTTTTTTACCTCAAAGGAAGATCTGGATTAATTTCACTTTTTCAATGGTTGTAAATAAACAAATAGCATAATGTTTGCCATCTTAGCCATTTTCCAGTGCATAGCTCAGTAGTGTTAACTATATTCACATTATTGAGGAACACATCTCTAGAACTTTTTCATCTTGCAAATGTGAAAGATGAAAGACAGTGCAGAAACTTGGACTCTTACAGGCCGATGACAAAATGGCAAATGGCCCATGAAAAAAATGAGGATAAATCCATTTATACTCTTCAAAGAGGTAAATGTCTTCAAAGAACTAAAGTTTAAAATATATTTCTAGCAGTGCCTGGGTGGCTCAGTTGGTTAAGCGTCTGACTTCAGCTCGGGTCGTGATCCCATGGTTTATAAATTTGAGGCCCTCATTAGACTCTCTGCTGTCAGCACAGAGCCAGCTTCAAATCCTCTGCCCTCCTCTCTCTCTGCTCCTCCCCTACTCGTGCTGTCTCTCCCTCTCAAAAATAAATCAACGTTTAAATAAAATAAAATAAAATAAAATAAAATAAAATAAAATACAATTCTATCCTGAGGTTAAAACCTTTCTAATTTTCTATCCTGAGCTTAAAAACTTCCTAATTTTTAAATATTAATCTATAATAAATAGTTATTATATAGTTGTGTGTGTGTGTGTGTGTGTATATATATATATATATATATGTATGTATATGTATATGTATATATAATAGCATTTACCACTGAGCTAGAAACAGCTTGTTCATATAAATCCTGGAAGTGCTTAAATGCATGGGATTCAAATATGGTCCCCATACAATATCAAGCTTTGACAATTGTGGCCATATGGTGTTCATGTCCCCCTTTTCCTGAGAACATCCTGATCTTTTAACAAATATGTCTCCTTTCTTGTGTATTTATCTCCTTTGGCAATATGGTAAATCTAAACAACTGTTTCCAACTCCAAGAGCGTTTGGCAGGAGGTCTATTCTCTTCCCATCCAAGTACAGCTATGGGGCAGATGCGTACCAATTGGAAACTTCTCTTTTTTAGAATGACCCTGACTAGATGCTAGCTGCCAGGTTTCTACTTTTTGGCTCCTGGAAACATTCCATCCACTCCCTGAGCCTAGTTATCATCCTTCCAGTAAATAACCTTTTATTCAGTTTATCAAGAGTTTTCTGTTTTCGTTTTTTTAACGTTTATTTTATTTTTGAGAGAAAGAGCATGAGTGAGGAAGGGTCAGAGAGAGAGAGAGAGGGGAAAGAAGATCCAAAGCGGGCTCTGCACTGACAGCAGCGAGCCTGATGCAGGGCTCAAACTCACAAAACCTGAGATCATGACCTGAGCTGAAGTCTCGGACACTCAACCGACTGAGCCACCCAGGTGCCCCAAGAGTTTTCTTATTTATTTGTTTAATGTTTATTTATTTCTTTTTAATGTTTATTTATTTTTTTAATGTTTATTTATTTCTGATATAGAGCATGAGTGGGGGAGGGGCAGAGAACAAGGGAGACACAGAATCAGAAGCAGGCTGTAGGCTCTGAGCTGTCAGCACAGAGCCTGACGCGGGGCTTGAACACACAAACCATGAGATCATGACCTGAGCCGAAGTCGGTCACTCAACCGACTGAGCCACTGAGGCGCCCCAATGTTTATTTATTTTTGAGAGAGAGAGAGAGCATGAGCAGGGGAGGGGCAGAGAGAGCAGGGCTCTCCGAGCCGTCAGCACAAACCCTACGCAGTGCTCGAACCCACGAACCGTGAGATCATGACCTGAGCCGAAGTTGGACAGTTAACTGACTGAGCCACCCAGGTGCCTGAGTTTTCTTATTTTTAATTGCTAGCATACCAGAAACTAGCTGATAGATTTACCAAACAGCTATATAACCTTGAGGAAATTACATCCTTTCTAAGGATGATAATAATATCTGCCTTAGAAGGTTGTTGAGAAAATTAAAGGAGGTAAACTGCTTAGCACATAGCTAGCCATTTTGCTATCCTTATTGTTGCTGCTATATGGAGTGCATAATCAAAAGACAGCACAAAAACATGGGTGCCTTTCCTGTGGCTCTCAGGCATTCATATGAAAGCCAACAGACTGAAGGGATGTAACATAGGGGTTTTCTCTCATATATCCAACAGCCACCTTTAAAATCAATTTTCAAGCATAAAACCTGACCTCGGTTTAGAAATAAATGGAATTATTTTCAGTACTTGCTTCTAAGCCTTCCTTCCCAATGCCAGCTCTCACTCACCGATGATCTTTAGTGGTTTTGCTTATTTCGGAATCCCCATAAAATTCATTCAAATAAAATTCTCCAGGGCATCAAAATTGTTGTAGTGGACTGGACTTCCCTGACAATGAGTTATCAGTCACAAAGTACTTTCTCCAGCTGCATAGATATGAGGGGAAGAACACCTTATTTATTCTCCCCAGTTGAGCAACTAGCCCAGGCAGGGGCCAGAGAAAGCAGAGTAAGTGATAAGTGGCTGGATATATGATACGATTATTAATAACCTGATTGATCAACCTTTTCTGACAATCTCTTGCCCTAAGTAGTAAATTCCCCAGTGAAAGCAAAACATGTGAACTCAATCTAAAAAAACAACAAAATGTTACTTCACCCACTCTACACATTTTTGCCCTTTGATCTTATGGTCCCTTTCATGTGCTGTTTGATTCCAGTGGACAATTCAAATATATGTGGATGGATTTTTTTTCCCCATAGAAGTAATTAGGTTGTTTGAGATAGTACAAGCTGAGGAGTACATACTGATTAAAGGCTTCTGCTTCCAGTTATAGAGAGCCGACCTTAAATCTCCTCTCCTCCCTATGGTGCAAACTGTACATAATTGGGAATATTTTGTACCAGAACCAGAGAAGGCATTTGTACGCAGGGTTTTTGCTACACGGAGCTCATGGAACCAGGCCCACTTTCAAGGTTTATCTGCAAGAAGAAGAAGTCACTTGGGCACTCACAATGCTTCACCATCGCACTGGTAGCTGGGATACGACTGCACAAGAGAGTGGTCTTTTGCCTGGCGATCTTAATACAATATCTGTAAATTCAGACAGACGTAGTTTTGGATGGCTATTTTACCTTCTGAAATGTCCTCAGACAAGAGATCTTTTTATTATTCATAGAGATCAATAGCTTATATTCACAATCTGTTTTGTCGTTATGATTCAGAATCAAACCTTGTTCGCTGCATGTTTCCTTGAAAACTGACAAGTTTGGGGAAGAGAGGAAGGGAAGGTAATCGTTAAAAAGGCACAAAAGGGGTGACTGGGTGGCTCAGGCAGTTAAGTGTCCCACTCTTGATATTGACTAAGGTTATGATCTCACAGAGGGATGAGATCGAGCCCCATGTCAGGCTCTGCACTGACAATATGGAGCCTTCTTGGGATTCTCTTTCTCCCTTTCTCTCTCTGCTCCCCCACCCCCAGCCTCTCTCTCTCAAAATAAATAAATAAACATTTAATTTTTTTAATGTTTATTTATTTTAGAGACAGAGAGACAGAGCATGAGCAGGGGAGGGGCAGAGAGAGCCGGAGACAGAATCCGAAGCAGGCTCTGGGCTCTGAGCTGTCAGCACAGAGCCTGACGTGGGGCTCAAACCCACAAACCATGAGATAATGACCTGAGCTGAAGTCGGACACTCAACCGACTGAGCCACCCAGGTGCCCCAATAAATAAACATTTAAAAGAAGGAAGAAAAAAACCTGTATGAATTAGTTCCCTGTCATATTTTCATCACTATTCTTGGCTTCGTGTCTGTATGGATTTCACTTAAGAACATGGGGTAAAACGGGCCTGGCTGTTTTTGCAGCTATTGACTTTAACTGGCATAGCCTTTTCATCAAGTCCAAAGGGAATGCATCACTTTGGAGGTATCAGCTTGAGTTGGAAGGTTTACAAATAGCCTTCATCTTTCTGCATAAAGATTCAGGCAGTGCTATTTTCTGCAACATACCAAACAGTACAGTTGCCACTTATCTATTTGAGGTGCTCCCAACAAATCAAACTAGATAAGTAAATGCTCAGGAAAATACTCAGTATTATCACAGGAAAAATACTAACAGTGGCCTGTGAAATGGAGACACAAGGCAAAACACGTTAAATGTGGAAATGCACATACTATGGTAACTGACACACAGTTCCATAAATGTTAGGTAAAATCATAATAACACATATTATTAGTTAATTTTTATTCTCTTAAAGTAGATCTGACTAATCATCTCTTACAGTTCCAGTTACCTCCTTTATGATGATAAATCTCAAATGCATCATGAACCCAAATCTCTGAACTGAGTTCCAGGTGTAAGCAACTGATCGATTGAATCCAATATTTCCTTCAGTGTACCTCCAGCCCGTCATACCCAGTATTTTTTATCTTGGCTTATCAAGTTTGGAAACCTAGGAAGCCTTAGATTCCTTACTCATTCTTCACTGCCTGTGATTGAGTCACTGAGTCATTCGATTTCAGCTCCAACATCTCTTTAATTCATCACTTCCTGTTCTCTACACTTCCCATGTCCTTTTCTTGCTCACATGCACATTTTTCTCAAAGGAATTATTGCAAGATCTTTGGCACTCTTCCGTTGGTTATCTTTAAATTATAACACATAGCATGTATATATATATACATTCATATATGACATAATTATACATATATGTAACTATAACGTTACATATAATAAATATAACAATATATAATATATCATGTATATAACATATGTAACAAATATATATATGAACTAGGATTAGCTACATAATTTGTGGGGCCCTGTACAAAGTTAAAATGAGAGAACCCTTCTTCAAATCTGGAAAAAAAAAAGTACTGTGAAAGGGACTAAATGTGTAAAATATTCTTTTTTTCCAGTCTCTCTGTCTCTTTGTTTTATTTTCCACCTTCATGGTGTTTTTTATTTGTTATTTAAAGTAACAGTCCCTCCAGGGGCCCCTGGCTGGCCCCATCAGTTCAGCAGTTAAAGAGTTAAGCTACCCACTCTTGTGTGACCGAGCCCCTGGTCAGTGCAGAGCCTGCTAGGGATTCTCTCTCTCCCTCCCTCCCTGCCCCTCCCCCACTGGTGCACATGCTTTCTTTCTCTCACAAAATAAATGAATAAACTTAAGCAAATAAATAAACTCGCACTCCCTCCAGCGTGGGGATATTCACAAGGTGAGTGGAGAACCTCACAGGCGCCCAGGGCCAGGCCCATGATTCTCCATGCGGCACTCTCAAGGCCCAGAAGCATCTGAAATACCCTCACACCAGCTGCCAGATGTGTGCACTGAGATCTGGCAGGGCTGGGGAGTCAATCGCTCCCTCAACACACGGCAGACCAGTGCCCCCAAAAGAGGGCACGTCTTCGTGTGGGGATGTTATCTGTACCCAGATAAAGATTGAGCGGCACACTCTTTCCCTACCCAATCACCCCTGGAAGGAGCAATAACTCATGATAAAAATATTCTTAGAGAATTCCAAATTTTCTCTCTAAATAAAATATATTGCAGTGATTAATTATATAAACTTTGGGGTCACAGAGCTTTGCCTGCCACCAGCTTTATGATCTTGGATAAATTTATTAAATTCTCCAACCCTCTAATTATCCCAGATGAGTCTGCAAAATGAGATAATAATAATACCAACTTTATAGGATTTTTCATGAGGGCTAAATGAGACTATCATGTAAATTGCTTGCTTGATGTTAGCTCTAACTGATATAAAATAGTCTACCTTATCCTATTTATTGTTTTCTTCTATGAATCCTAAATTATCTCTTATTAATATTTCCACTATTGATTTGTTAGCATTTTCCTATTATAATGTTGCCCATCTCTTTATTTTTAACTTTTCTTGTATCATTTTTTTTGTAGTGTGGCTTGAGAAAATAGCATGTAGTTATTTTTTTTAAAGCATGGGAGACTTTCATGGGGAAATTTAACCAAACTTACTGAGTTTAGTGATACACTAACTATGACCATATGTTTTTACTATTACTTTTCTTCTTCCTACTTCAGAGTTTTGCTCTTGGTTAATTCCTTTTTACTACTTTGGTTTGGAAATTATACATCCTTACAATTATTCTATCGGTTTCCCTTAAATATGTAATAAACGTCTATTAACAGATGCAGATTTCTATCTACGCCAACACTTAAACAAAACAAAGCCCTTAGTCGTTTTCTCTTACTAACTCCACCTTTGCTTCCATGTTTCTTAAATTTGAGTATCACTGTTCCCTATATGTCATTTCTTCTCTTTTTGACACTTTTGGCTCCTTTGCAGTGCATGCTCCATTTTTGTGTGTCCATGTGTGTGTGTGTGTGTGTGTGTAAATTTTATGAGTCATTACATGTCTGAAAAATGCATTTATTTTCCCCTCCAATTGAATGCTATTATAGCTATGCACCATTCTGATTTTTCTTCCTATCTTTGCAAACACTGCCCTACTGTTTTCCCCATTCGATGTTGCAAGTCCGAAATCTAAGGCTGTCTAAGTATCATTCATTGTAGGTAAACACTTTTCATTTCAGGTTTTATCTTTTCTTTTTGGAAACTTTAAAGATTTTATTTTCATCTTAATTGAGATTCAGAATTTTCACCAGAATAAGTTTAGATGTGTCTGTTTCACTTTTGCTCAGCCTCTAGCAGACTCTTTTAATCTGAGACTGAAGCCTTTATGAAGAAACCAGAATACCAAGCATCAATAAAGTAATGTCAAAAAAAATAAGAGTCTTCCCTAAATATGGTAGTGGGTGTCTAGTCAGCAGTAATTAAAACTCCACAGCCTTGTCCCCACTTTTCTGCCTTAACAAATGCTTCTTAATTATTCATGGTGCTTCAAGCACATTCGGGCATATTGTGCTATGAAGCAAATAAGAACATTATTATTTACAGCTATTAATTTCCATCAAATACTTTCCCTTGGGGGTAAGTTGAGGCTTCTCTTGTTCAGTGCTCTCATTCTGTGTTGGACATCTCTCAGAGGCTAACTAGCCAGGGAACACTCAATGACACATCACTCCCCTTTATTATTCGGACACAATTTTGGGGCGCCTGGGAGGCTCAGTCGGTTAGGCGTCCGACTTCGGCTCAGGTCATGGTCTCCTGGTTTGTGGGTTCGAGCCCCTCGTCGGGCTCTGTGCTGACAGCTCAGAGCCTGGAGCCTGCTTTGGATTCTGTGTCTCCCTCTCCCTCTGCTCCTCTCCCAGTCATGCTCTGTCTTCCTCTCTCTCAAAAATAAATAAACGTTAAAAAAATTTTAATCTGACACAATTTTATCAGGCACTCATTTTGTTACAAACCCCTAGTTGGGCAAGAATTCCATGTAAATGAACATGTTGAATCCCAAATGGTATGAGGAAGTAAAGGTTGCTTTAAGACCCCGGCACCAAAACCTTATGTAATATTTTGTTTCTCTCTTTTCCTTCAGACACTACATCGTGGCCTGACCTGATTGTTTTCCTGGATTTTTCTTTTTCCAGTTGGTCATACCCTCATTGATCTGATGCTCATGATATGAACACCTCTATCTACTTCTATTTGTGTGTGTGTGTGTGTGTGTGTGTGTGTGTGTGTGTGTTTACTGCTCCTTGGGAGATTTCTAACTGCCTGAGTCATTGGCTTTGGCTGCATAAATTGGTGAGCTGAGGCTGCAGATATGGAGCTGTCCCGACCTCACTCCCAGGTTATAAATGATGCTGTCTGGCTAGAGGACACTGCATTAATGGGCATTATGGATGGGCCTGCTCTATTTCAGAACTGTGCTTTTCAAGCCAATCTCTGTCTGAGACAGGGGAGATCTAGAAGGCTATGGTAGAGGGAAAGAAGTTACCTTTTTTAGGTGAAAAATAAGTGTAAGGTAACCATAAAGTGACCAGATATGAAAGCAGTAGAGGTATGCTGGTGACAAAAAAAAATAATAATAATAAAAACCTCCTATTTTTTTTGCCTGAATAATCTATTAAAATCTCAGTTTCATTTTACTTTATGTAATAAAATGAAACACAAAATGAAACAAAACAATAAAAACACCTCTCCTTTTGTTTTTTAATTTATACCAAATCATTTTTATATTGAGGGACTAGAATGGAAATGTATTGCCTATGATAAGTGCATTTTAAAGTCAAAGGGAAGTAGGGGAGGCTACCTTGGGGCAGAGAGGGGGCAAGATAAATGATTATCGCTGGTTCAACATGAGTCAAGGAGGTTGGTGTTGGCGGTAGCCTTCTTAGGGGGTGGAGTGACAAGCCGTAGGACAATGACTTGCCATGTCAATAATTTACCTACGTGGTTATCCTATTTACTATAGTTCCTTCAAGGGAAAAGTATCTTTAAAAATGTATGATTATTGATAACTGAGGAAGGAGGAGGAAGTGACATCAGCTGGGATTTTGAACTTAGGACATCAGGACTCTGTTTCCTTCCCTTACATTAAATTCCGGAACGATCTTAAGCAAGTTATTCCACCTTTCTGGACCAGCTACTCCTCACCTGAAGAGGAATGTGACAACAGCCCCCCTACATTGATGTGGAGAAGATTAATGCAATGATGTGTTTCAGTGCCAAGCATAGTGCCGGGGGGGTTGAAAGTGAGGTGCAAATACCTGCTTCTCTCATTCCACCCCCTCCTTTGGATCGCTTCCCATCTGTCCTGCCTGCATCGGCTTCCTTTTTAAAATATGCTTCATGCAGGTTTTTATATTTCAGTTGAGAGTTTACAGTTAGCACTTGAGACTCACATTACCTGCCTTTGAAATGCTCTCAGTTTCCCCTTGGACGTCGAGAAAATCACAGTGCCAGATAGGTTTTGTAAACCAGAGCAGTATCCATTAATTCAGTCCCTAGAATATGGAGAGCAAAACACAGAACCATTTTTACCCTGACAGTTTCCAAGGCATCGCTGCTTAAGACTGAAATAATTTGAGAAAGCAGATCATTTGAAGCTAATGGCATTCAGTCATGTTCTCAATTTAGAGACCTTCTACTGAGTATCAATTACTACTCACACTTCAGAGAGGGTAACAAATCAACCCGATTTCGGATCATTTGATATGAGAGAAAAAAAATTACTAGGAAGCTTTATGTAATTTTCACTTTCACTGCTTAAGCCAAAGAGAGAAAATGATAGAGAATCAGAGACCAAAATCTAACCTAATCAGTGAAGTTCCTCCTGGCTAAAGAACTAAAGACTATTGTAAAATTGTAAAATTCTTAACTAAGGAGCAATAAATTCTTACTGTTAAGCTTTTTAGGCAACAGAAACTTAAACATTAAGAAGAGCAGGGCATGATCAGTCCCTCAAAGGGCTTACACGCATTTCCTAAATTGATCTGGCTTCTAATTTCTTCCTGGTGCCTTGGGAGTGGAGTGTGATTATCTGTGAAGTGATGAAGGTTCTTTGTGCAAAGCACATATGCCCCAGCCCCAGCTTAGGTCCCTATGAGGGAAGTACAGTCATTAAGTCTCACCAGCATGTTCTGGAGGCAGAGCTATGTCCGACAAACAGACAGCTGGGGCCACTTGATTTAAATGTTTTCTCTTGACCCTCAAAGGCACATCTAATTGGTAGAGAACGTCTTTGAGCTAAAACTGGCCAAGTCTTGGGGCGCCTGGGTGGCTCAGTGGGTTAAGCGTCCGACTTCGGCTCAGGTCACGATCTCGCGGTCCGCGGGTTCGTGCCCCGCGTCGGGCTCTGGGCTGACGGCTCAGAGCCTGGAGCCTGCTTCCGATTCTGTGTTTCCCTCTCTCTCTGCCCCTCCCCCGTTCATGCTGTGTCTCTCTCTGTCTGAAAAATAAATAAACGTTAAAAAAAAAATTAAAAAAAAAAACTGGCCAAGTCTTTCCTCCAGATCTGAAGTGAGGGA